>NW_028288645.1:0-102045 GCF_059628265.1 Tinamus guttatus
GAGAGAGAGAGAAAGAAAGAAAGAAAGAAAGAAAGAAAGAAAGAGGGAAAGAAAGAAAGAAAGAGGGAAAGAAAGAAAGAAAGAGGGAAAGAAAGAAAGAAAGAAAGAAAGAAAGAAAGAAAGAAAGAAAGAAAGAAAGAAAGAAAGAAAGAAAGAAAGAAAGAAAGAAAGAAAGAAAGAAAGAGGGAAAGAAAGAAAGAAAGGAAGAAAGGAAGAAAGGAGAAAGGAAGAAGAAAGAAAGAAAGAAAGAAAGAAAGAAAGAAAGAAAGAAAGAAAGAAAGAAAGAAAGAAAGAAAGAAAGAAAGAAAGAAAGAAAGAAAGAAAGAAAGAAAGAAAGAAAGAGGGAAAGAAAGAAAGAAAGAAGAAAGGAAGAAAGGAAGAAAGGAAAGAAGAAAGAAAGAAAGAAAGAAAGAAGAAAGAAAGAAAGAAAGAAAGAAAGAAAGAAAGAAAGAAAGAAAGAGGAAAGAGGGAAAGAAAGAAGAAAGAAAGAAGAAAGAAAGAAAGAAAGAAAGAAAGAAAGAAAGAAAGAAAGAAAAAGAAAGAAAGAAAGAAAGAAAGAGGGAAAGAAAGAAAGAAAGAGGGAAAGAAAGAAAGAAAGAAAGAAAGAAAGAAAGAAAGAAAGAAAGAAAGAAAGAAAGAAAGAAAGAAAGAAGGAAAGAAGGAAAGAAAGAAAGAAAGAAAGAAAGAAAGAAAGAAAGAAAGAAAGAAAGAAAGAAAGAAAGAAAGAAAGAAAGAAAGAAAGAAAAGAAAAAAGAAAGAAAGAAAGAAAGAAAGAAAGAAAGAAAGAAAGAAAGAAAGAAAGAAAGAAAGAAAGAAAGAAAGAAAGAAAGAAAGAAAGAAAGAAAGAAAGAATGTGGCTTGTGAGGAAACAAGGATATTTTTCCATTAGACATACATCTTCACCTGTTGTACGCTGACCTTTCACTCAGAGATGGAGCCAGCCTCTGACCTCCCTTCTGCTGAGCTGCTGCCTGTGCTGCCTGCAGTGGGGCAGGATGGTGGAACTGAAGAAATTCTGCTTTATGAGACCCTCCAAACTCTCCCAGCAATTAGAAAGTTAGGCAGATACCCACATGCTTTTGCACAGGAGATTTTCACCTGGTTTAACTGATCAAGAAATATACAGAACAAACTCAGCCTTCTCATTTAAAAGAAAAAAATGGTTGACTAAACTAAATAAACTCAGCATAACTCCAGTTCTGGTTTCCTCCATTGCATGTCAGCTCCCTGAAATGAAAAATTCAAGCCCGAAGCATTCAAATGCAGATTTAATGCCAAAAATATATGTGCCAACGGTTGCAAATAATAGTCTTGATAAATCCGTTCTCCAGCATCTCTGTGAAATAGGGATAATAGTTTCTCTCTCACAGTAGAGTTCTGGCAATGAAATAATAAATTGAATTCCAAAGCACTTGAAGCCCTGGACAATTAAGAAAGCATTTGTCCCTGGCAGAAATTCAGTCCTCCTCCTTCAGGTTTGCTCAGGCAGCTCTCCCCCACTTTCTCCCTGCCACACATATTTACATCACCAATCCACACATCACCACATCCACCATTACTATTTCATTACTGTTTTGTTTCCTAAACCCACCCCACGGCAGCCAGGCTGCCGTGGCCCTGGGCAGATACTTAGTACCGAGGGGAGCGCAGGTTAGCAGGAACAGCAGTGCCAGAGCCTTGGATCAGTGGTACGAAGGATGGCTCTGCCATGATGATAGCTCCTGTGAGCAGGCCTGCAGCAGCTTGCATCCTTGGGCTTTCCCAGGATCAACTGCCTTTCGCAGCCCAATTTCTTCTATAAATAAGGTATCTTACCACAGTTTGTGTAGCAAGAGGCTAGAAGCACTCTAAGAAGCCCTTCTGCTAAGGCATCAAATAAAGGCCACTGCTCTACTGCTGCCTTCTCAGTCTTTGTATTGGACAAAAAATCTGTGTTGCAGCAAATTTGTCATGGCCTCTGCTGCAGTGCACTCCAGGAGCGAGACACTAAACCAGGCGAGGCACCCAATCCAGTTCTGGAAGACACTCAGTCCCCCAGCATCTCTCCTGACTGTAGGAATTCCTCCTACCAGAGGATAATGGAGAAAATAATACACTACACATGGCAACTCGCTTTTTTCCAAGATAACATAATATGCCTCTGGACAGGTTTATCACAGCTGAGTACAGGGATGGCCCCCTTACTGCACCTTCTGGGTGTTCTTCTCCCAGCTGGAGCTACCATCTACGCACCACAGAAACCAGGGTCAAAACTATTGTTTTCAGCATATTTCTTTCCATCATAAATGCTATTTTTTGGAATACTTTCTTTAGTGGGAGACCTTCTGCTGGTGGCCTTGGCTCCATAGGGGCAAGTTGTTAAGGTTGTCTTTTGCCCAGTGCATGCACACACTGGCCTAGGGAATGGCAGGAGTAGAGAGGCTTTCACCGGGAGGTCTGTGGTAGTGCCAGGCACTGTCAGAGGCTCCCTGCGGTCAGTTGGGCATCAGTGGCTTGAAAAGTCAGAATATCATGCCCCCCCAAAAAATTGAAATCTAAATTGCACGCTAAAACTTAAGAGAGAGTTTGACGAGAAGTTTTTAAAAAACTTTCCAAATTGACAATATGTTGCTTTTCAGTAGGTCTCCAGCCATCATTTTTAATGTGACTATGAAATATAAAACCAGATTGTAGTTGCTTCCTGCTCCATGGCTCTGATTCAGTGATGCTCATACAAACCCAGAGAGACACCACTAGCTTTAATGGCATTTTACCAGATTCATGGCCATGAAGATCAAAGCAGAATCTGACCTGTATAAACTGCTTCTTAAAAATATATATTATCCCCAAAGTCAGCAGCCTATCCTGAACTACCACCTGCTCTACAATGAATCCAGTGATTTTATTCCAGATCTAACTGAGACCAGGATCAGTGCCTGAGACTCCTCTCTTGCAAACTCATCCTTCTCTATTCAGAAACCCATTATTCATGGTGTTAATATTTTTTCTTATCTTTTCTTACACTGATGAGAAATTAGAATGCTTTCTCTCCCCCCATTTTTTTTAAGTTAGCAGACTGCAATATGGTTTTGTATAGATAGAACACACAATATATAGGCAGTACTTTATTCTGAAGCAAATGTTGAAATAGGGAAGAGTAGTGAAATTTATCATGGTTTAGCCTGTAAATTAATTGAGGCTCTTTCTTTAATGTAACCTATGACAAAATTGCTATTTATTAGACTCTGATTGAAATGTGATTCTACAGCCCACAAGTTGATCAACATGAAAGGAGGAACCTGGCTCCAATATCCTGAAATTCAATCAGCATCCATGGGGACGGGGTTGTGTTTGGGATACCCACTCATTTCTAAGAATTCTTACCCTATCCAGTGTTAATTGCACTTTTCTTTGTCTTTCCTTTTTTTTTTTTTTGTCATCGTTTTCTTGTTTGCTTGTTTGTTTTTACTCAAATAGCTGTAACAATGATGTGGAGCATTTTCTTAGATTTTGAAAATGGATCAGCTGGAAAAAAAGAAACCTGTTTCATCATCAGCTTTCCATTATGTTCAGAGTGAGAGCTGTTGTCAGAATAGCTGCTCTTCCCAAGCCTTTGCTGGGCCATCTGGTCAATTTATCTTTGCTTGACATAAGGACTAGGATGGATGGAGAGAAACATCCCTAAGCCATAATCTTTGAGCTCCTTCACCCTGCTACAGCTGGTAGCTGATCTTTGATCAAGTCTTTTGCTCTTGCCAAATGCGAGGCCTTGGTAAGTGCAAGGCAAGACATCTTGGCTGCCAAGCAGAGGATGAATTTTTGTGCATTTCCATAGACAAGGAAGTTGAGCAGCACAATTCCATGGTCTCCTCTGCAATTTCTGAGCTGCTCAGCAGGTCTCTCTCACATGAAGGGGAGTCAAGAACCTGCCCCAAGACTGTTGTAACATTCCAGGTTTCCCTACATCTCAAAACCTAAAAAAAAAAAAATGTTGTCAGGCTGCCCTTGGTTGGGCTTTAGGCTAGCACCTACTGCTCTTGTAATTGCTTTCTTTTAATGCTCTTGCTTCTTGGGTTGTTCTTTAGGCTTGTCAGAAACTTGCCCCAGGTATCCACATTGTTATATGCCATGGAGTTGGAGCCTTGGAGCCTTGTGGATCTCACAGCAGTAATTTGTGTCTTTCCTCCTTTGAATACCTTGCAGGAGATTTACAGGAGATTTAACTTTTTTTTTTTTTTTTTTTTAAGGAAGCAATCGGAGGATTACTAAATTGCCATTTTAATTTTTTTTAGGTGAGTTAATGGTTTTCCTACAGGTTTGCAGACAACACTGGAGCCATAGCACATGAGCAGACATGAGCATCCTCAGCAGACATTTACCTAAGGCAGCCAAATTAGTTTTTAGCAGCTTCCAGAGAGGAAATTCTATTTCAGACCTACCGGCTCTGAGTGCAAAGCAACTGCTCGTGGTCTATCTCTGCATCCAAGCACTGTGTGCAGCATGCAGCAGCACACTGATGGACAATGTAATATATATGAAAATGAAGGAGCAAAATATATGCAAGGCTTCAGCGGTGGTACAGGGGGCTGGAAAATATCTTGTATAGTACATCATTTCACTGGAATTTCTCATTTTCGGGACATTGGTTCTAACATTACTGCAGTCATAGTGTTTAATGTCCCTATAGTGGCATTCCAACATTAAAATAAGAAAATCTATGGCTGCTAGCCAGAAAAGCATTCCTCACTGCTTTTGACTGGGCTGACTACTTTAGAACCTATATGTAGCTGTATCATGGACAGATCTTACAGCCTGGCAAGTACCTGGTAAAAAAGCACAACAGGAGTCTTGTCCTTACACATATACACTTAGAAATGCTGCTACAAAAACCAACAAAACTCTTGAAGAACAGCAGGTATTATTGTTAAATTTTGTATCTATCCCCTCCATTTTTATTTAACTACTATGAAGTGATTTTAGACATCCACATAAAGAAAACATTTGTTTGTGAGAGATGAACCTATTGCTAGCTCCTTGGATTAATCTGTTAATTGAAAACTTACCCTTTTTATTTAAGGTCATCTCTGCCTGTACCATCTCTTTGCAGTTCCTCATCTTGCCAGTATTAATAGATGCTTCTCTGTCATGCTGTTTCACCATCTGGAGATCTTCCAAACCCGCCTGGACGTCACCCTGTGCCATGTGCTCTGGGTGTCCCTGCTGGAGCAGGGGAGTTGGACTAGATGATCTCTAGAGGTCCCTTCCAACCTCAACCGTTCTGGGATTCTGGGATTCTGTTTTTGTTATCCATGGCTAACGGGAGGTTGGGTCAGCAAAAAGAATGTGGAAAGTGGTGTGCAGCGAACAGGGAGATGCTCTCTTCGCACAGATGAATATAGGTTGACCCTTAGGATAAATTACACTAGAAATGAGCACACTTTGGATGCCTAGATCTTGATGAGGGCTCAAGACAACAAAGACTGCTAAAACGAATCATCTTATCACCCTGGCACTGAGTTCAGTTGCAGGATTTTCAGCCTGGCAATTATCCTAAGGGTCAGCCTATATTCTTCTTGCAGTATGGGCAGGTTCCTTCACTCTTATGGCTATAGAGTCATAAGAAAGAGAGACAAATACTATCAAAGAGCTGGTCTGCTGAAGAGATGGTTGCAAGTGAGTCTGGAGTCTTGTGGGGGTAGCAAATTGGCAATGGCCAATTACAAAGGAAAAGCCCTTACAAATCAGAAGCCTGTTGTTTCCTCTTTATTTACATGGAAGTTGATTTTTGTACCGCTTGCACACAGTGAGAGGCCAGCACCAAAGGGTAGATACTGATTTCAGGCAGATACCTGTGTAGGAGTGTTTGATATCTTCATGTCTCTAAAGTACGAATGAACAGATCCTCAGTCCTAAAAGAACAGAGTGAAGGAATATCTAAATCCCCTTTAAATATTTTTATTTCATTGTCTTCAGTCATTTTCCAAGGAAACTAGAAATTATTTCAGAATTCCTCACTCTGCCAATACCAGATTCTCTTGCCAGCTGACCTGTGCTCTTTGTAAAAAAGAGCAAAAGGTGATGTTTCAATGCCTTAGTGAGCAAGAGAAAACTAGACTGCTGGTCTATTTGTACTGAGCTGTGAAATGCTCCATATGCCACCCCATGATAGTTGGGCATACTGAAAGGAAGACCCTCTGTGTTGAGAGGGAGATCTTATAACCCTCAAGGATTCCTTTTTATAGGAAGAGATATAAGTTCTCTGGTTGCACTCTTATTATCTAGACAGTGAAATGAGCTGTTCCATGTAGCAATTTCTTAGCCATCACCCACTGTCCTCCTTTCTCTGACCCCAGGAAATTCCAAGTCATCTTCTTTTCAGAGTATTTTTTGCAGTTTTGTGGACTGCAACTAATCCAGAAGTAAAGTAGTAAAGCTTCTATTGCAGGAGAAATTTCAGAACCATAGTCCTACCTCGTTCAACATCAAAACCCAAAACATTGATGTTTAGGACAAAACAAAGTTTTAGAGGTATTTAGTTTTAGAAACATCAAGAATACTTTGAAATAAAATGTTCTATTTGGAAAAGGTCCATAAGTCTTATTTTGATTAGGCTAAGATATTTTTTCTAACTTTTCCCTTTTCTTGACTTTTAGGTAAATACATAACAACATAAATCATACAGGTCCATCAAATAAAAAGCATTATTACTTTTTTATTGAAAACTGTGACCAGCAACCAAGTCATGCCTCCATTAACTTTTTTATATTATGAGATCAGTGTTTTCTGAAGGAACAATTTAACCTGGAAAATTTCTAACCAGTGTAACTGAAACAAAGTTCCTGCTGCCATGTTCATCTCCTTCAGGGTCAGCAGGCTGATTATTTATCTGCGGGGATGTGTAACAGTGAATATCCCCACATATAAGCCAACTATTTCAGCTATTTCAAATGGAGCAAAGTTTATTTAGCACAGATAGGAAATCCAAAGCTACCAGAAGTTAAGCAGAATATGATGACTATGATAAATATCACTGGCCTGACTCGCCTACAAAACCTACTACAAAAGATTTGCTAACCAGAAGGAGCCTTAAACAGAGGCCTCCCTTAATGGGGTTTTCTGGGAGGCTATGTCTGGAAGCAAGGAATCACCCAATGACATCCAGGATTAGCGTGCGGCGAATGCCTTATACGGGTCTTTTCAGAACTCTCACTATTGTAAGATGAGATACAGCTTATATTCGCTCCCCTGCTTTGTGCTGAAGTGTCAACACTCTTCATTAGCTTCAGATCTCAATGCACAGTGTGGTAGATAACCAAACTGCACCATATGCATTAGTTATGTGGTTTGGTTACCTGTGTCAAGGAACCCTTGTATGAGTACCAAGAGCCCATAGCTGTTGACTCTTCTGGTTTAAACTGAAATGTATCTGTAACTGTAAAATATCTGCTAAAATTGCATTTTAGTCAATATAAATTAAGATGTACAAGTATCAGGAAAAAGTGTATTTGCATCATGGTTTCAACATGAGAGCAAGAAGACCAGCAGAAACGTTCACTTAGTGAAAGACAACATATCTGCTGCTAAACCTGCCAGTCATCTCCAAATGCACTGTGATATTGTATGGCCATACAAATCCCCCTCAAAGTTAGGCCAGTGCTGATGATAGCCACTCAAGGCTGCTAACCACGGGGTTAGACAGCCTTGAAGCCACTGGCTTATGGTGAACTTTATGAACTTGAAAATACCTCACAGGGCTATTTTGATTGAAATGTAGGGGAGGCTATGACTCTGTAGTTGCTATTGCCAGGTCTATGCCCTACCAAATCACCTGGTAACACAAAACTGATGCAGATAAAGTGTGAGAAAGGAAAGCATATTTCTATCCAACTGTCCAAGGTGTGCAGCGCAATGGTAATGCCTCATGTTCTGCACCAGCCTCATGCTGGCTGCACAACAGACCTGGCATCAAGCTTGCAAGGACAAGTTATTCTTTCACAGTTTCTTAATAAATCTGAATGAGCAAAACAAGTTTATACCTGTTCAGAGCTTTTCACAGCCCTTTGAAGGTGATTGATCTGGAAGTAAGAGCCCAGCGAAACAGGGTTACCACCTCCAACTCTAAAAAAGAAAAAAGAGTTTTTCTTTTGAACTCAGAAGAAAACTGGACCATGCTGTGTGCTGAGAAATGTCTGAAAGATGACGAGAAGAGCAAGAATGTTTTGTATGCTAATGTGTCAGTGTTGTGCTGACAGCTTTATATCCATGCTGGAGGACCGACCTTGTGGAGAGCAGCTCTGCAGAGAAAGACCTGGGTGTCATGGTGGATGATGACCATGAGGCAGCAGTGTGCCCTCGTGGCCAAGAAGGCCAATGGAATCCTGGGCTGCATTAAGAAGAGCATCTCTAGCAGGTCGAGGGAGGTGATCCTCCCCCTCTACTCAGCCCTGGTGAGGCCGCATCTGGAGTACTGTGTCCAGTTCTGGGCTCCACAGTACAAGAGGGATGTGGAGCTGCTGGAGAGAGTCCAGCGCAGGGCTACAAGGATGATCAGGGGCCTGGAACATCTGCCCTATGAGGAGAGGCTGAGGGAGCTGGGCCTGTTCAGCCTGGAGAAGAGAAGGCTGAGAGGGGATCTAATCAGCGTATATAAATACCTCAAGGGAGGGAGTGCAGAGGACGGGGATGGTCTCTTTTCAGTGGTGGCCACTGATAGGACTAGAGGAAATGGCCGGAAACTGAAACAGCAAAAATTCCATAGGAACTTAAGGAAAAATTTCTTAACAGTGAGGGTGACAGAGCACTGGAACAGGCTGCCCAGAGAGGTTGTAGAGTCTCCTCCTCTGGAGATCTTCAAAACCCGCTTGGATGCAGTCCTGTGCCACGTGCTCTAGGTGTCCCTGCGTATGCAGGGGGGTTGGACTAGATGATCTCTAGAGGTCCCTTCCAACCCTAAGCATTCTATGATTCTATGATTCTATGCCTGATGTCTCACTTGTTTGCTTGGGACTGTGCGGTCTTTCCCTTGCTATTTGCAAGTCTGGTTCATGACTAAAGGATGGAAACCCTGCTCCTAAATCAGCGCTCAGACAGTTGTGGTGTGGCAGTAAATACTCCCAACACATCAGTCCCTAAAATATGTCTGGATATTTGTGTAAATGTTTGCAGGGTATTTAGGGGCCCTGTCCATGCTGCTGGACTTAGTACCCTACTTCAGTAACTTTATTGGTGCATCCCCCATCTACTTTGCTCCCATATCCCTGGACAGGCTTCAGGGGCGAAATAAAGAATATTCTTATTAAATCAGACTAGAGGTCATGCTTTTCATTACAAGACTAGAAAAAAGTACAAAAAAGGCCACACATCCCTCACTTACCTGGAACCTTTATAGTTTTCTTGTACCCAACCTCTGCTATCCAAGAACATCCAAATGTGAAGCTTGAGGACTGGGGTACAGCAGCTGCTGAATATTATCTTCAGTTTCTGAAAGTAAATCTGATTGAGCTCTCTTTGCCAGGCTCTTTCTGTCTATGGCATATATTAGCTTCAAGGGCCATTGACCTTTGTTTTGAGGTCTCGGGTTCCCTATGCACTCTCCCATCTCTCCTCTTTTTAATTCTGGAAGTACTTTCCTGCTTCACTATAAAATGAAACTGCACCACTGTGGAAACAGCTAAGCTATATGAGAAGTACAGGGACCTGCAAAGGAAGCTTTATCATCAGCTTGATCAAACCACTTCCAGCAAGAATGGTTTCCAGGAGATATATGTAGATATTGCTCAAAGGTCATCTCAAAATCATATCAGTCTTAGTATGGCCTGCAAATTTTGACAGTTTTCACTTTTTTTTCAACAAAATATAAAGTATATATTTAACAAAGAAAAGAAAAGAAAAGAAAAGAAAAGAAAAGAAAAGAAAAGAAAAGAGCATTATCCTACTGTTCCACTGTATGCTTTTTTGCTAAATATGGCATCAATTACAGTGAATGCTGCCTCTGACATTAACATGATTACATCTGTATCTCATCAAGGGGCTTAGAATAAAGTTCCAGTCCCTGTTTCCATGAGGACAGTAATCCAGGACCCTCATCAAGTTCAGTCCTATGATGAGAGTAATTGTGATGACCCACTTCTAACTGGGATAGAGTCATCACTGCAATTCTCAGTGGCATTTCAGTTTAATGAACTCATTTGCACTTGTTGCTTCTAAATCTCCAATTGCTCGCCTGTGTATTTATGTATGTAAAATATGTCATGCAAAAGAAGTGCTCCCTACTCTCTGAAGAACTGCTCTTCTATAATTTCCAGAAGAACAACGTAAGGAATAGCAAATATTCAAACAGGAAAGCTAAAACTTGTCACTTCATCCTTCTTCAGAGGTTCCTCACTAAACCTTGGATGTGCAAGAGGAAGAACAATAGCTCACACTGAACTATGCCATAGAAATACATATAGGAGCTTTGTATAACAGACACACACATGTATATACAAGCATTTCAACTGCACAGGCAATTTTTGTCTGCCTTTTCATTTGTACAATACCATGTGCTGTCTTTGCATATGTAGTCATGTTTTCTGCTTTCTCTGTTAAGAGTCATGGATATGAATCTGCCTCACAAACCTAATTTCCTCCAAATCACCAACTCATTGGCAATGCTTTGAAAGTCTCCTTTGAGATACCAAGACATTAAAACAGCAACAGTAACATCACTATTGGTATTTTGTCTTCTTTATTCTTGCTCCTGTCATAGAATCATAGAATCATTATGGTTGGAGAAGACATTCAAGATCAAGCTCAACCGTAAACCCATCACCACTATGCCTGCTAAACCATGCCCCTAAGTGCATTGCCTACGCGTTTCTTGAATGTTGCCAGGGCCGGTGACTCCACCACTTCCCTGGGCAGCCTGTTCCAGTGCTTCACTACTCTTTCCCTGTAGATATTTTTCCTAATATCTAACCTGAATCTCCCCTGGCACAACTTGAAGCCATTTTCTCTTGACCTGTTGGTAGTTATTTTTGAGAAGAATATTGTCATTATAGAATTTACCTAGATTCTTAGTTGCTGTTGTTTTTGTGGGAGATTAGTGACCCCAAGTGATTATGTTTTCCAGAGATATGGAAATGAAGAATATTTGCTCAAGGTGATATAGTCACCAAATAAAACAAAGCTGCTGGTTTGGACTTTGCTGATGAAGATAGGGTTTGACCACAATGATCTTTGGTCTGTGCATGCCTTTGGTAATGACAAAAAACAAGATGAGTCTCAAGCTATACTTTGTTTGAACTGAAGTCTTCAGTTCATGTGATAGGAGCCAACAAAGTACTTTCTGCTGAAACAAAGTTATCTTCTTGCTTTTGCTTTGCTTTTTTTGAAAACTTCCATCCAAGGATTTAAATTGACATGAGATGATCAGAAGGACTTGGTCCATAGCTGGAATATGATGACAGGCCTTAGAACATTCACTCTGTAGGTGAATCTCATCTTGGAGATCACAGTTCTCACTGGTTTACCAAAGCTTTCCACTCACAGCATAACGTGGTAGAAGTTCTGAACTGCTTTGTCTCTCAATATAAGGTGTTAACCAGCAAGAAAAAATGTAAAGTCAGTAGACTCATAAGTATCATACGCGTAGTCTTTGGTGAAGTATCACAGTAGCCATATCCTATTAAAATTTATCACCACTGGAAACTTAAATGTTATGTGCATTTCTCCAAAAAAGATTTGTCCAGGACACTACAGTTTTGGATAGTCTTCAAACATCTTAAAGAGTCCAAAGACTCAGAAGAAGAGAGATGGGAACTTAGGAATGAGTTCTGCACTGTGATTAATCCACAGACCTAAGGTCAAGAGTACCTCAAGAAAAGGTCAGGTAGAAATTAACACAATGTAGGAATTTCAGAAATAGCACAGTTTGTGACTTACCCTTCAAGTCCTTCTCTGAGGTTTTCCTGCAGTATATGCCGGGCCAACTCCCACATAGAACTTGCTATAATAGACTTCAGAGATGTAAACATGCTAAAAAACATAAAATGAACCTTTCCTTTGTGAACAGAAATGCTTCTGGTGTTAAATCACATCAACACATGTGTGGATTTGTCTTCATAAGGAACATGTATTAGCAGTGCCAGAAGAGCCGGGTGAGTGTTTGTTTCAGTTTATAGGACTTTGTTATCCTTTCATGAGCACCTGTTGCATCTGAAGCAAGAGAGCTAAATACAGCAGCAAGCTGAAAGCAGGGAAGTCTCTTTAAAAGGTCAGTTTTACACTGAAAATACATCACAAAATATGAATATGAATCAGGGAACCTGGCTTAAATTTTCTTTCTAAATGTATTATTTATAATTTCTGTCTAATATGCACATTCTAGTGTACAAAGTTCTGCAAATCAAGCTCAGGTGCTATCAGATCCTCTACTCAATAAAGCTGCTGCAAAGCAAGGCACCCATTTTCATAAGGGAGCTTCCTCAGAGGGCTCACAGCCCCCCTCCACATTTCTCTACTGTATTACTCATCTCTTGCATATAGCTGGAGCTTGTAGTTGAGCTCTTCAAGTTCTGAGCATTGTGGGTTTCCTTCCCATCAGAAAATCCATTGAGTCCGGCCTGAGGTATGGGACCTCTGACAGGATGGCCCATGGCATAAAGGCATCACACCGAGTGAAGAGCTGTTTTCTGAGATGCCTCATTGCTGTCTTGCCTATGGCACTACAGAACATGTCACAGTGCTACTGGACTCCTCCTGGTTAGCTGTCCCTTTGCAGTTGTGTTGGGGAATTGTGCTGTGACCAGGTCATTTTAGGAAGTCCACCTTGTATTGTCAGGGCAGGGGACACAAGGGACCTGTCCTCCACCCTCAGGGCAGTGCTTCTGCAGCAATGTCACACAGTGGGAATGCTGCCCTCTGAAGCACAACCACATTGGAGTTGGCATCTGGTGGCCTCTGAGGCTTCTGTGTAACATATAGTTCATACTCTTGATGTCTCCTGCATGACTGGGAACAAGAACTGCTGAGCTACTGCTGTTACTAATCTGTAAACTACACTGAGAATCGATTCCATGAAGCACCAGTTAAGATAGGATTAACTGATTACCCTGTGAGCTGGTGTTTTGTACAACATCAGTGACTCATGGATGAGACTCATCACAGCAGTTGAACATTTGAAGACTGTGGCTGTGATAATAATCTCTTGAGTATTTTAGGCCTTGCTAAAATTTGTAGTTGGGAAGATGAAAGTGCTTCAGGATACATGTAAAACTTGAGTCCAGAAAGACCACTGTTTCTAGGACATTAGACTTACTGGAGGTCTGAGAGGAAACTAGGCTTGCAGATTGAATACCGAAGGGAAGAGTAAAAATAATAATAAAGAAGAATTAATGGGCTTAACCCCTGAGGAAGACAGATTTGCACCAGGAAAAAAAAAAGGGACATATTGGAGGAGATAATGACAGTTTGCAGACAGGGAACTGGGTCAAAACAAAATGTGATGTAGGTATTGGAGAGTTTTTTCCTAGAGACAGATAATTCAAGCTAACATGGATAAAAGTGAGATTTGTGCAGGTAACACTTACCCTAATGAGCAAGTCTTATGTCCTATGCTTCTCGTTCATGACTTACTGGAAACCTCAGGAGTTTAACTGTGCCTGTGTCCAAATCCCCGAGTCTACTTGGAAGTAGGGTCCCACTGATTCTCTTGACCAGACATTTAGTAGGGGCAAGGACAGATTCAGAAAGAGCTCATGAGGACGTCACCTCTAGGTAGCAACACACTTGCTCTGTCTGAAGGATTAATGGAGAAAAACCTGGACAATCAATCACTTGCTTTAGTGTCCACTCATAAAAGTGTTTTCGTATTTAAGAGCTCCCAGTTTATGGTAACAGTTGTTTCACTTGATATAAGTACTTGCAACTGTTCCGGATGGGCTCGGGATTCAGCAATAATCACGCCAGAACGAGGTGAATACATCGAGTATTTATTCAGGTGAAAGCACATTAAAGAAGCAAAGTATGGATAACTACTCACGAGGTGATACCTGCCGATCTGGGCAGGAACATCCTCTCGAGCTGGCAGATGAGAGAGAGAGAGTTGCTGACCGGCTCCCGCGGAGACAGCGTAGGGCTCAAAGTCAGGAGTTTCTTCTCCCACCCCCGCTCTCTCCGCACTGTCCTCTCTATGCCCAGTGCATCCTGGCAGGTAGGGTCAGTACGACCCAGGAGGCAGGCCGGGGGGCGGACAAACTCCTCCTTCAGTTGCGCAACTCTCCCCCCGGGGTGCGCAGGTGCGCACACCAGTCGGGAGTCCCAGCCCTCAATTCGAGGGTCCTGCCTTCCTCCTCTTCTTCCTCATTTCCGAGTGTTTGGCCTCCAAAGCTAGTTTGGAGGATGTCTGCGGTTAAGTTGGCTACAAGCTCGGCCGAGCGGCCAGCTTCAACGGGTTTCCGGGGGGGGTGCCTGTGAATCGGGCTGAACAGCTGCATCCGTGCTCCTTATCGCTCAGCCTAGGCAGGCAAACATCTTCTTTCTCAAGGTCTGGCCTCTTCTTCTCACAGGAGATTGTTATGACTCTACAGATCACAGAAATTTCCATCTCCAATACAGCAACTGATGACTGTACTGGACGACAGTAAAAAAATGAATTTCAGAGAACACCTCTTGTCTTCTCAAGACATGCTGCAACATACAAGAGTGTAGACAGGGCCTTATGTGGTAATTTTCTTCCTTTCCTTTTTCTTTCTTTTTTTTTTTTTTTGCAGGGGGGAGGGGAGGAGGAATGCAGAGTTTAGGGAGTTTTTGGTTTGTTTTTGCTAGAGCATTGGATCTCAGAATAATATTCTCAACGTCATTCCTTCAAAACAGTGTTGAAACAAGGACGCTAAAATGCTTGTTACATATGACCTTCAGAGCCCACAAAGAAGAAACACATGCGCACACACACGGAGTGGAGGTTCAGTCCACTTAACACAGACATAGTTTAGATTCTCTAGTTTTAAATGTGAAAATGGAACAGCCCTCTCTGCTCATCTAGAAATAGAAATGAGTAAGTGCCTCTAAGGTTGTCCAGGGATGCTTTAGGTAGACCTATTGGGCTTCTGAAGGTCCTTTAGACATTAGATATGTTTGTTCTGAGCTAATATTATGCTCCTCTCTGGATTGTCCCTAAAGAATGGTGCTGGCTCAAGAATAGAACTGTTTATTACCTCTGACTCTGCCGGGAGGGGTCATGATATTTAGGGAGGAACATTGCCATCAAAATGATCTTCTTGTTTGTCCCATCCTGTTTATGCTGTATTGTCTGTTTTGTAACACTGCTGAGGTACCTCTGTCACCCCGGAGGCGTCAAATCCTGTGCAGACTGAACAGGATGTGGTCCCTTCTTCAGAATATAGAGTGGGTGGAAAATGACTTTAAAATAAAAATAAAATTTCCTATTTTGATGATGCTGTTCCTTCAAACGAATATTTTTTTTCTGAATGTCTTCACTGTAATTTCTTCCTACACCATACACTGAAGAGAAAAATTAACTCTTAACAGATTTTAATCACTGATTCTACATCTAGTATGAAGTCCAGTTATATGAAAGTACATTTGTATGGAGATCCTATAACTGCTAAAACTTCAGGTAACTTTCCATGAAGACTAAGGCTTAAAGTCTGTGGTTGCAAATGAAATATTTCTCACCATAGCTTTGAGATTTTTTCAACCTCTTCTGTTATTTTCTCTTTGGATTGCTACAAAGTAGTAGTAGTCTGTGTGGACACACACAAACTGCACCTGATCTTCCTTGCTTTTCTTCTAAGTTCAGTTTTAACCCTATCCTGAATTTTCTCACTTCCATGTTTTGCAGGAAGAAAATTTGAACATCCTTATGATTTTATTTTGTCTTTAATTTGTAATAATCTCAATATCTAATGAAGCTTGACGTTAGGCTTTTAGCTATGGAACTGCAAGCATTGCAGAAAAGTATCAGTAGTGAGTCAAACTGGTACCTACACTATATATCAGGTCTGCACCTGGAAAACAGTTGTGCACTCACTAGTAATTGGGTGTAGCGGGACAGGCTGATCAGGAGGTTATTCTCTCATACCAGCCATCATGGTAGGTTGGTGTTGGCAGGCTGGCAAACAAAACTGACCATTCATTTATTATTCAGTTCTAATGAACATTTAAACTTGATAACTGGAGCTTATTTTATTTTAGAGGTTAAAGTTTAGCTTTATTCTCTAGACAAAATATATTATTATCTTTCAAAAGTTATGGGCAGAAAAGAATACAATATAGGTAAGGACCACAGAGCAAACTGGGCCAGAGAGGAAGGATATTTTAAAAAAATCACAGTGCTACCAGTCAGGGTTAGGAAATACTACATTACATCCTAGACCCTTAATTGAGGGAGCATTTATGATGAGGTGTATATTGCATTTTGCCTCTCCTTGCCATGCCATATGGGGCCTTCCCCAATATTTAAAAAACCCTTTGTCAGGTGGAAAGCAAAGAAATTAATTAACAGGATAGTTCACAGCATTTTCATGTGTTATCTTGTTATTGCCTCATGGTTTCTGTCTTTGAGGTTGGGACTATGTGCAAGAAAAAAGAACAGGTGGGCATATTTGTACTGCATGAGATTGTTGAGGGATGAAACTTCTGAAATGGCTAGTTCTGTGACCATTTGTAACTCCAGTGAGAGAAATTTCTATAGCATGATTTAGCGTTACATGGATTTCCACATCGGTTTAGGCAAGCGTTACTTCTGCAACATGTCTGTTTGCAGTTTGGAAAAGCATACTGTAAAAACACAGTGTGATTGATGCCATATCACACTTGCTAGTCTTGATGACCATCTCACACTGAATTTAGTAAGTGCTACGGGCAGAGCCATGGCAGCTGCTGTAGGAGCCTTCCCGCTGCCAGGCGTGCTCTGTGTCCCCAGAGTGCCGGCTGAGCTGCCTTTTCCCATCACACGCTCTTGACAAAGGTGCATGAAGCCCAAAGATGGCTGCTCGGTTTTGAGGCAGATGATTGAGCATCTGGTAGGTACCTGAGCCTTGTTCTGGCACGTAAGGGGAGGGGCTGCGTTTCACAAGCCATGGAGAGTAATGTAAGGGACATCACATATAATTTTAAGCCAGACTACTTCCCAGCACAAATGCTATATTGCAAATGTTATACACAATTGCACAAGATGATAAGTGAGAAATGAATGGTAAAGCAAGAAATTCTACTGAGTGCTACATCTTCTGGGAAAGAGTCCTTTTCTCTTACACGTAGGTTGCCCCATTACAACCAGCAGTTTGCACACTCTGAGCAAGCGAGGTTACTTGCACCTTGTGTTAGATCTGTTTCCTCACATGTGATTATTAACACTTAAAGGTCTGAGAATTGACACTGCTTGGTGTAATGATGTATAATGAAATAGCTAGTACTGGTATACATGAAAAAATTCTTGCAATTACTTTCATCTGTTTTGTCCAGAGAGTAGTTGACAGAATAATATAGTGCTGCAAAAGCATTTACACTGAAACATCAAAAATAGCTTATACACAATGGTCTAGGAGAGATGATCTAAAGCAACAAAGAACAGATTGTTCAAGTTGCAAGTATTGTATTTCAATTAAAACATTCTTCTCCCTGCGGTACTTACTTACAATATACTGGGGCTTTAGCTGAAGGGGAGAGAGAAAAAGACTTTTCAGATTTTTCCTTCCCACAAGTAACTTAGAGATTATAGTAACCTGGTGAATTCTTTGGAAAGATGAATTGCAGTCAGATGCTAATGCACACCTGCCAAACCTTCCTTTTTTCAGTCTTTGTCCTCAGTCAGGGCACCCAGTTACCCCCCTTCCACCAGCTACTTGTCTCAGTCCCATGAACCTGCGCATGGGACATAAGCAGCTGGCTGTTCAAAAACACGTCCAACTGCAGAGTGCCATCAAATCCCGAGGAAATCTTCCTGAGTCCTAATAGCTTTGCACACTATTTTCCTATTTGCAAGTACCCGAGTTGTAACTGAAATATCTAGCAGTTCTAACTGATATTTATAACATTTACAGGGAGGTGAGTGATTCTTAAGGAGATTGTCTGGTTTCCTGAGTATTTGTGACAATAAAACTCAAATGGGCAAATGTTTGTCGAAAGTGACTATGAAAGTCAAAGTTGACTTTGACTTGAGCTCTCAGACCTGGACAAGCTTTTATACATCGTTCTTTTCCTCTGTGTGAGCCTCTGGTGCCTAGCAAGGTAGAGACCTCAGGGGATGCTTTGACCTTTGAGACCTTCGGGAACAGCCTAACCAAGAGCACACAGAAATCCAAGCTTCCTCTTCTTAGGAATTTTTACTTACAAAATTTATTTTCATTTTTCTTTAGAATTACAGGCAAAGTTTTGCAACCTTCCTCTGAAATGTAAATTCTAATTGAATATTCTTATTACGATATTTATTTATTCTAAATTGCATATCTTTTATGTTTATTTGCATATTGACTTTATTACCTAGCATTATGTACCTCTACTAACTTGCCAAGGAAAAGGAAATCAAACAATAAAAAATATATAAATATTCAGTAAATCAGACAATTGCATTCCAAATTTTGTCTTGTTATTTGGAAGACTGTCAAAATTTTGTTTTGAAGTGTTTTCCCCTTGTACAATTTTGTTACAGTCTAGCCATCTCATGGAAAAAGAAGGCAATTTCAGTTGAAAAAATAGTTTAGATAAATAGTCTCTGATCAGTCGTTACCTAATAAGTTCAACAAATATAACCATGGAGGTCTTCCCTAATTATTGTGATCATCATATGATTGTAGGATAATTTAGTTTGGATTTCACATGTGGTCCTGCTCACATATTGTTTAATGACATATCTTCCTTTTTACTTAGAGATCCACTGGTATTTGGTATGAGAGTTGTAGATTATCTATATTTTTTATTAAAACAGTTGCTTAAATTTTATTGAAATTTCATGAGTAGTCAGCACAGAACATATTTGCAGGTGGAATGCTTTTGACTTTGAGCAGGAGTGATGTGCGAAGGTATGCTTCCCCATTTTGCATTCTCACTGAGTTAAGCTGAACTGCTTTCCATATATCAAACTCTAGATTTTTGTCAACAAGGCAGTGGCTTTTAGATGACAACACAAATTATATTCAAAACCTTGCATTTTAAGCATATTGTAGCTGTGAATGCTAGTGAAAAAAAAAGCTTTATTTTTGAATGTGGGCAGCCCCTTATGACATTCCATTTCCATAGCCACTGGTTGAACAAGTGTAGCACTTCAAACACACTTACAAGTATTCTTCATCTACCAGTTCCATACTTGGACTTCTAAATTATTATTTAACTATTTAACATCATATTATTGATATTCTTTCAAATAGTTTTCACATTTCAAAAGTTAGAGAAGTTTGTCTGAATGCTTAGCTGAATTTTGTTGTCACTTGTCCATAACTTAATAGAGCAAGATTTTGGTTCCAGAGAAAACCTCAGGAAATGCTACCAAATTCAGAGAGCCAAGAGTATCTATGGACTCCTCTACCTTACAGTTGTATTGTATGCAGTTGTATTGTAGTACAGTTGTACATGTACAGTTGCATTGCTCTGATTTCCAATGAGTTATAATTCAACCATTAGGAGTAACATAGTTATGAAACAGTTCTATGTGAAATCATTTATCCCCTTCTCATTTTTTTCTCTAACGAAATTGCTCATTGTGAAAAATCCACAAAATGTGTATGCTGCAGCTTTCATGTTTGAGTATTTTGGATTGGCTTCTTTGTTGTTTTGGTTTTTTTTTGTTTTTTACATGCATGACAGCATGACTTGCATGCTTTTGAAATAAGAGGTTATAAAATGATTATATAGTCACCTGTCTGAATAGTTAATCTAGAATTTTCTGTACCACATTTCTAGCAAAATAAGTTCTTTTAACAAAATAATGTCCACAGTAAACTCAAGTGTATCTCCTCATCTCTGAAGCAAACTGCAGAATTTTTAGTGAAAAATGAAGGACTCCAAAAATATGCTATTCTTCAGTGAGATTTGGTATGCTAAGCATTACATGGCAATAATTCTGTAAGGTATTCCATCCAGCAAGAATAACTGTATAGATATGAATGAAATTATTTTTCTCAGCCCTTAATGATCATGAAATAATAATTTAAAAATTCTTAAGACTTGGCTATGACCTTAATTATTTTAGTGTAAGCCCAAAGCCAGTTTAATGAGTTATTTCCAGTCCAACCTAAGCAAAGAAAACAAGAATGGAGTGTGGAGGCCCGCTTCAGAGACAATAGTACCGGATGCCTTGTTAGTAAACAATTAACTGCAAGGATGAATGTCTTTTATCAGCAAGGAGCAAAGCAGGAAAAGGAGGAGGACTACAACCGCATGTGGAATGTCTTGTAAGTAGATGAGGAACAAAGCAAGGAAAAGAAGATAATCACAACTGCATGGCTGGCAAGATGCTGACCGGTTGTAATTTTAGCAACACTTGTGTTAAGAGAGTATAAAAGAAGTTGGTTTGAGAATAAAGTTGTCTCACTCTGCATCCCAGACTGAGTCCGTTCTTTCACAAGGTGCAACAATGGAGGGCCTCACCTAATATTATTGAAGTCTGTCCATTCCTGTCAAAGGATTGCGTAAAAGGTTTGTTTTGTTTTCAATAATACAATATTATATATTATATAATAAATATAATAATATACACTTAAGTTTTTCCACCTTTTTACATTAAGGATTGTAATTTTGGAAACTAACTAGATTCATTTCTTAGAGTTCTGTACTGATATACATAAATGTAAAGATGTGATTACTAAGTAGTTTCCAGAAATGTAGATTGTCTTAGTCATAGAGCTCCTGCATTATCTTGAGAGCATTTCTGACCCAACTAATGTCATGTAAGGTGCAGACTTGTGAAGTATTGCCATTCATGCATGAGGGCTGGGAGGAGAAACACTAGCAGCAGGGGACACCTTCTCATTCCATGTGGGGCAGTCCTTCAGGAAAAGCTCAGGCAAAAAGTGATGTGGAGATTGCTAAAGCAACAGTGGCAACTTGAAAAAGAAGTTCAGAGCCTCTCTCATCAGGAAGGATATTGTATTGGAAGGATATTGTAGGAAGGATATTGTAGGTATTGTACGTGAGCAAAGTCCCTCATGTCACCTGCAAGAGGGTCTCTCCAGATTTAAATGGAATGGATTTAAATGGAATAGGGTTTTCCAGTTAAAAATTCTGAAGATGACAGATAAAGATAAGGAGTTAGGAAAGAATTCAGTAACAAATAGTCCATTCATGAGACTGCAAAGCTGTAAGTAAGTGGAACAACAGTTTCCTGATACCACTCTTCCTTAATTACGAAATGCACAAGTACAATAAAGAGCACAATTTGAGTCTTAGCCCACATGGCACAAAGTGCTTAAGATGATGCTATATTTGCAAACAGGACATCAGATAGATTAGCACAATACAGAGCAATTCAATTAGAGACAGAGTGACCTTTTACTGCTTATGCTCAGAAGCAGCAGAAGGAATCTGCCTATAATGAACATTTATTTATCTCTACTTTGTTGCTATTTTCAAGCATTACCTAAATGAATGTGTCTTTTCTATATTGCAGAGGAATTTAGATGTCTGTAGCCTTTCAACAGGGAGATTTCCCTTTCTCAACTCAATATTCTGAATATTGTCAATGAGGTCATACATATGTTCTCAGTAATAAAATGGTAACTTCAGTTTAACTATCGAGATATCGATTTCACCCCTGGGAAACTACCAAGCTCAGTATCATTAAAATAACATTTGCTGCTTTGCAGTAATTGCAATAATGTAGTATCATCTCCTCAGGAGGACCACAACAACAACCCTGGTGTTGCCTGACATTGGCAATCGACTCCGTCCGCCAAGGCGGCCAGGCACGTCCAACCCGTGCCCGGGCCAGAGAGCACAGACACCAATATGAGGATGCTGCAAATGGCGTTTAATATACGCAGGCTGGATCTTATAAAGGTAGCAAAGGCGGAAGCATGCCTATATAGCCAATAAGCGTTGCTCTTTACCTAATATGGCATATGCCTTAGTTCCCTATTCTTCCCGTACATCGCGAGATCTTCCGAGCGCCGTACCCTACACCCTGGAGGACCACAACCCCTCACTTGCCGCCCTTCCTGCAGCGACAGTTGTGCCTTAAATGGTGACCGCCGCAGGTAACAAGTATTGCATGCATTACCTTGCCCTAGTACCTTTAAAATCAGAATTACAGCTTAGGTTAAGGTTTGGTTTCTTCAAGAAGCAAAGGCAAAGTCATTTTTAAAAAAATCTACTGAGTTCACCTAAGAAAAATAGCTATCTTTTATATATCAAAACTAATGAGTACCATGTGATTGAGACTTTGGTTTTATCTCTCTTCTATATGATAAAGTGCTATGATCCCTTCACATCATGCTGGTAAATTAGCTCAGTAATGACTCAGAAAATGCCATCTGCATTCCCTACCCAGCAGCTGCAGTTTACTATAAGTCCTTCAATTGGAAATACTTTTTTTCCAGCTATTTTTTAAGAAAAAAAAAGTTATTGTTCTTGCATTTGAATACCTTGTACTTGCTTTGTTTTAAAATGTAATGCTTAGCACATACAGTATGTGGTTCTGAATAATATTCACCAAAATAACAAATATAGCAAAGTATATAGTGTCAGAAAATGGTTTGTTGAGGGTTGGTTTTAGTTAAGAGAGGAGAAAGGCACCTGGCAGTGATGTCTTAGACAACCCTCAGGTACAGCTACTTGGCTCCAGAACACCTCTCCTTGCTGCGACTGAAACAATGAGTAGAAATTAGATGGGGAATTTGATTATAGGAAAGTAAATAGCAAAGGATGTGAAATGGCCCAGGTGAGGGGCTATGGTTTGTGGCATGTTCAGTTATGTCATGTCAAGCAAACCATCTGGATTTCTGGGAATTTAATCAAGTGCCAAAAAGTCCAGACAGTTAATTAGCTAAGGTGTATGTCTGTAACGCTGACCCAGCTCAACCCAGAAGTGCTGAATGGGTTAATGAAAGCCACAGGTTGCAGCTGGGAGGCTCACAGGAATGTGACTTAGTCAAGGGGCGGGGGAACCATGAACTCACTGTGTGGACTCATCAGATAAACTGAAAGAAAAATTCTCTATCCTCATGGAAATCCCCAGCTGAATTCTGAGTAGGGAGGGGGAAGCAGAACTTCTGCTAGCTCTCCAGGACAAGGAGACCACATATGTACATCATCTCAGGGTCATTGTTAAAAGGAATATTTCCATCCCACTCCTTGCATATGTATTTTCAAAGCAAGAATGACTAAAGTTTTTTTTTCCAATTAAGGCATTGCTAGCTTGTGAGGGACTTGAGACTCTAGATTTTCAAGGGAGAAGAGAGTGCTAAAGAAAACACTTCTGTCATGGGTTGCTCCAGACCTTGATCCCTCCATAGCTGCTGTAATGACTGCATAGCATATATGCTAGTTTTCTCCTGAGCTTCTTTTTGGAGTGAACCAACTATTTCCTCCCAAGAAGAAACCCGAATGTGGTTGCTTTTGTTCCAGGATCTTCTTCATGTAGCCTGTGAGGAGGACGTTGGCTGAGCAAGGGTACACCTCTCAGCCCACCAGTTTTTCGACATTACCTCCCTAAGCCATGTGCTCACGCACATCCCATACAAGCGTGACACATCACTGCTTTCTGATATGAAAATGCTGTGCTTGTGGGTTGTCAAGACTCGCACTCTAGCTATATATTCTTTATCCCCATCAGGGAAACTAAAAACAACTAGCACATTGTAGAGACAGAGGAGCAAGCTGGGGCCCTGAGGAGACCGAAGCTGTAGGGATTAGGCAGCTTCTGGCAGATGACATGGCAGTTTGGCACAGAGGGATATAGCTAGTGTGCTGAGCAATGCCAATTTGCATTTCAAGAACTGCAGCTAGACTTTTTGAAGGCTAGAGATGCCACTAGAAGGCCTGGTGCAACCCAGCATAAATGCAGATGCTATGCCAGCAGCATCAGGTCTTCGGTGACAAGACTTTTACTGGACTTCCCCTTCTGACTTGTATTTAGTGCCTCTCTGGTCTGGTACTGGGACTGTGTCTCAAGCTTGGGAGCCCAGCTGCCACCTTTATCACTTCAACTCTTGGAGAAAGGGCCACCTTGCTGTTGGATCCTCATACGCTACAATTGCTGAGGAGAGGGTGCTCCAGAAGGACACCAAGCTTCTGGAAGCAGGCAGGAGCTAATGTTGGGTGAGTCAGACTCAGAGGTTGTTCGTTGCTAGTGCAGAGCTACACATGTGCCCAGGTGACAATAGGTGCTTGTCTCACTTCAACGCTTGTCTCAATTCAACAGCACAGGCTCATGGATGATCATTGTGATTGAGCCTGTATAAACCACACAACACTGCCCTGCTACGGCCAACTGGCCTGAGCTGGGACATGCAACTGGTCAGTGGCTCCCCACAAAATGGGAACCTGCTCTAAAAGGTCCTCGCCACTCTGACTGTGCAGTGTAGATCATGTGGGTGCACAGCATCTGCAGAATGGCGCTGCAACCATCTATCACCTGTGTGACCAAAGTGGACTTTTCATTTCCTAATTTGACTGCCCAGTTAAGTATAACACCTTCTCCATAAAAAATGGCTTTGAAGTGTGGTGAGGTAGGCCTGAAGGGGCTCCAGGTCCCAGTCAGACATCCTGTAGGTGGCCTTACACCTTTTAAAATATTGCATTTATAACTGGTCATCTCACATATTTAGTCCTTGCCAGGGGCAGACACTGGTGTCCATACCCCAGAACCTTCCCCATGTGAGGGAAGGACTGTCATAGGTTGCAAATATCAACCAGGTTGTTAGAAAGTAAAAGTGAAGCGTGTTGCACAGAGCTAAAAACAAGACCTAGGGGCCAGGCTTGCTCCATACTTGGTGCTACCTCTTATCAAAGTCTTCTTTGTCCCCATCCCAGCCAGGCCTCAGAGGCTGACTTCACCCCAGTGAAGGGCTTCTGCCATCACATGCTGAGAAGCAGAGGGTGCAAGTGTAAGTGGAGCAGGAGTGGGGGGCAGCCTCGTCAGTGAGTAATAAGCGAAGTGGGGTACCTTTTTGGAGTCCTCCGTTGCAGTTTTGTGCAGTGTTCAGTATAGAGGATGGTGAATGGCATGTTTGTGTCAAGCTATACCTGGACATGTTGGTAAATTAGTATGAAGGGGTTGTGGGATTGGGACAACACAAGATTTGTTTTACATTTTGCTGGTCTGCTCCAGGGAGGCTAATCATGAAGAGTGTGGGCATGAGTCATCCTTCATGAGATGATTGGAGGCCCCAGATTCATTGCGTAGTTCACAAAAACAATAGCCTAAATGTCTGTGTAAGCACCAAGACTCAGCTCTTAAGCACCACTGTTATTCATTGCTTCTCATCTGATAGGATAAGTTCTTCAGAGTCTGTTTTTTTTTTTTTTTTTCTGCTTGTGGGTAGACATCCAAATGATAGTGCTGTAGAGGGAGAAATTCATGACTAAGTCTTGCTGGAGTTCACAAAATTTACGTCCTCCTACCTACCTCACTTTGCAGTTTATTGTCACACACATATTCTGAGCCTACCAAACTAAAAAAAAAAAAAAAATGAATGTGTGTAAAGGAAGAAAAGAGCCTGGTCACAGAAACATCTCTTCAGTAGCATCCTCAGAAATGGCCCTCTCCAAGCTGGAGCACCCGAGAGCCCTGGCTACTGCACTCATCAGCCTTGAAAGCCATTAGTCTGCTGCTGCTCAGATATATCAGACATATATCCTAGTCACCAGGTTCTCTGAAAGAAGGACTCTACAATCAAAATCTTGGGTTGCCATTTGGAAGACAGGAATGACTCTCTTTCTCCAAACTAATTGTTTTGAAGACGAGTTTAGATAGATAGACACGAGAGGGTTCATGAGTCAATATATCATACATTTTCCCCAAAATCCTTTAATCTAAAATATTTTCATTTCCCCCTGTCCATATTGATTTTTTTTTGTCCTTCATAATCACTGTTTCTTTAGCTCTTTGCTCAGTCTAGTCTTTGTAGTGTGTCAGGTCTTCTAGCCTGCAATGCCTTCTAGCACGCATTTCTAATGCAAAAGACAAAGAAATTCCTAGGAGAAGGGATGTCCTGGGATCCCAATCTAATAGCAGAGCCTGTAGCCACCATGCCAGTGACAAGCACGCTGAGGGCCAGAAGAGCCATCCTTGACCTGGGGCTGGGACCCAACGGTTCCCAGGCTCTCCACACGCTGCCGGGCACCCCTGCCGTTTCTGCGGAACTGCAAATGCTCACAGTAGATGATATCACTGCGAAATAAGCCACCTCCCTGTTTCTGTGTACAGCTGCATAGGTGCAGAAGAGCCACTGCTTATCAGAAACCTAAATATTATATTTTATTCGTACTTTACGGCCATGGGTCTCAACACCTGCCTCACAAAGCCCCAAGGGAGGGCTCACATTTGGGGGCTTCATGAAAATGCCACTGTACTATAAAGCAAAATAAATTTTGCTCTTCTCACTCCCACTCATTCACACTGTGCAAAGACAGTCCTGCTATCATGCAAAGTCAAAAATAAATGACACATATATGCTTGTTAATTATTCCTTTATTTACTCTTATTGGAAATACTCCTATAGTACTTTTTTAATCTCAGTAAGATTTGATACCACATCTGATCTGGAGTAATGGTATGGCTTGCTCCAATTCCTTTTTCAGAAAATAACACTAATATTTCTTGTCTTTATTGCAACAGAACATACTATATTTACATTTTTAAAAAAACTTAAATGACCTTTCATTTTTTTCCTCAAAGATCTCTTTTAAAAACAAACTGATAGCTTTAACTTTCCATCTAAACCTGTGTCTAATATCATTCAGTTCCTGCCTTTCCAGGTAAATTCCACAATTCCACACTGAGTTTTTTTGATCTCCACAGTTAAAAAAAAAAAAAAAAGCTTTATAAATAAAAACATAAATGTCTCGGGTCACATCCCCAGCCCTTCAACATTTAAGTAATTTAAGTAATGGTAGTTCTTCATTCGTGCTGACTTCATCCCTTTAGGGTTTTTCCATCCCCTCAGACATATGATACACTCTGTCTTTCCTTTTTCTGATGCAATGCACCCTACATTATTGAAACACTCCATTGCCAATTTACTAATTAGCCTTTATTACCAGAATTGGTCTGACCTTATCTACCTTCAGTACTGTTTTTCCTGGCTCTGTTCCCTCCAGAGCATTCTCATCTATTCCCATGTACAATGCACATTCAGGAGCTTGTTTGGGTTATGACTCAGAAGATAAGCCTGTCTCCCAGTCTGCTGCTGTAGCTGGAAGGCTCCCGACGTTTAGCTATAATCTCCAATATTCTTTACAGTAATTGTTATATTCTTTACAGGATAGATTGAAGGATCAATATCTGAAAGCTGTAGAAACATTATTATAATTTGCCTACATCTGTAATCCAGACTACAACCGCTGAGAGCAAATTTCACAGGCATAAAACTGCATGCATGCTTCGCATATCCCAACAGTTCTTCTTGCTGTTATGGAAGAGGGTAGAGAGCCTCTGGTGTGAGGGAAATAGTCTCTGAAGGCAGAGGACCATTCCACCGCTTACTCCTTGCTCTGACAGTAATGCTGGAGGTTGGTGGGGAACAGTTGCCCCATCTTCTCCTTTCTGAGCAGCTGTGGGAACCATGTCATGACATAAATAATCAAAATAACACTAGCTAAAACCAAACACAAACCAAAGCACAAAACCTTTCTGTTGGAGTAGGCGGTCATGCTCTGCAGTCTCCCACAAATGTGTTTATCTGCTCACCAGTCTTAGGTGGCATGTAGGAAGCCTGCCCAATGGGACTGAATCACTAGCAACCAGCAAGATTACAAGAGATTATGGTCATATTTAGCTGAAAGATTGTGGAGGCTGTGAGAAGAAGCTCATGATTTCAGCTCAGCAAGGAAAATGTTTTCTGAGCTCCCTAAATCAGCTGCCTTCAGTGCAGCAATACTACCCTACATCAGTTCGTGGCTTAGGCACTAGGAATTACATAATGTTGAATAAGGATTCATCCTTTCTATTTTAGGTAAATCACAGTACACAAACAGGGCATCCTAGTAATCCTAACATTTTGTTACCCAGCTGAAATGTAGAAGGAATTCCCTGCATTACATTTTGAATGTGACTACATCATTCTAATTACACATAATTTATCACAGAGATTTGGAAAAGAATTTCCGTACAACGTGTCTTTGCCCTTCAAATGGAAACATTTCCACAAAGTCAGAAGCATTCCTTGTGGAGGGCCCTTCTTTTTGTTTCCCTCCATATCAGGTAGAAACTCTTCATGCCGTTTTATTGTTATGTTTAGCACTTCTAGCAGAATATTTTGCGTAAATCTGCCATGTAATGTTGTCTCCCTCATTTGTAATACAGACTATGCAAACAGTTTATACATAGGGTATACTGTAGCCAGAGGAGCAAAATCTTTGCATGGGAGGGAGGAACTGCTAAATTATTGACAGCTTATAACTGTCCAGTCATGATCAGGTTGGAACACATTGTAGTGCTTGGAATAACACCTGTAATTTTCCCCCTAGATTTTGCCCTAAGAGAAGATAATGGAGTAATTATTCACTCTCTTAATAAAGTTACAGAATTTTGGCACTTAGTCTGGTTGAAGGAGAAGGTGGTTGTGGTCTTTATTCAGATATGGCCATTTTTCAAGAAAATACAGCTGATAATGACAGACCATTTTCCAATAGAGTATACAATTAAGGGACAGAGAAAAAACTAGGAAAACTCCAAAGTTTCCTTAACAGTGCAAACCACCCTCCTCAAAAAAAGAAAACAGTTTTTGCAATAGTGACCAATTTCCTATTCCCAGATAGATGCTCTTGAAAGGGGACAAACTCACCATTTCTTCTGCTAAAACTCTTTTCTTTCAATTGTACTGGGGCAACTAGGAAATTGCAAGGGGCTGACTGAAAAGCAAAAGCAAAATAAGAACAGCATAATATGAGCGTGATGGGAAAGGCCATCACCTGCTTCAGCAGCATCCAACAATGGCAGACTGGGTGGCTCCATGCAGAATCCTAGAGAAAGCATATTGTACTCCCCAGAGACATAAAATAATCATCTGTCTTCTCAGCAGGAGTACTCACAGTGAGAGAAAGCAAGAAACTGATCAAATGACAAGGCATGCAAAAGGATCAACTCTTAAAAGGTGAAGCAGTTTGGGTTAAATTCTTAATCATGATGAAAGGTGATGGCATTCAAAGGAAAACGACTCAAAAGGCCCTCTAACTCCACTGAGAGCTATAGCCTCTGGCAAGGCTAATGGACAAATTTCCATTGCAATAGAGCAAAGAAGGGATAGGCAAAGGGGCTGTTTGCCAAGGCTCAGAAGAATAGCATGAAGCTATGCCAGAAAATGGGGTGGCATAAATATACCCAAAATAAAGAGGAGACAAAATACAAATAAAGTCCTCTGAATAGGGTGGCAAAAATGCTTACAAACAAGGGAAACAAAGAAGCCAAGTTGCAGAAGCAAGCAGGCATTCCAGGGGTGAGTTTTTGTACATATATGAACTCGGTATAGCTCAAAACAACAAAAGAAACCACCAACCACAAAACACACAAATGAACACATGATGTCTGTAAAGCTCCTTGGAGTACCAGATGCAAAAGGGCAGAAGTCACAAATAAAACAGAAGCCAAAAGCCAAAGACACATTGGAACATGGCTCAGTGAGTCCTGGCACAAAATTTTCTTAAAGGCATCTTAAGCCTTTTGCAAGAAAAGAAAGTGAAATTATAGCAAAGCAAAGTCAAGTTAAAATCATATGATACTCACAAGACTGTTGCACCTTGTGAAAGAACGGACTCAGTCTGGGATGCAGAGTGAGACAACTTTATTCTCAAACCAACTTCTTTTATACTCTTTTAACACAAGTGTTGCAAAGATTACAACCAATCAGCATCTTGCCCCCATGCAGTTGTGGTTATCTTCTTCTCCTTGCTTTGTTCCTCATCTGCTGACAAGACATTCCACATGCGGTTGTAGTCCTCCTCCTTTTCCTGCTTTGTTCTTTGCTGATAAGACATTAGTCCTTGCGGGTCAGCCCATCAACTGTGCACTACTAAGGCATTCTTGTGATTAACTATCTACTAACAAGGCATCTATTATCTACTGACAAGGTACTATGCCTCCACATCTCCCCCTTCTTTATTTGTTTGTTGTATTGCCATAGCTGTTTTTAGCTGAACAGCCATAACTTAAAGGATCAATCAATCAATCGTTGAACACATAATAAGAAACAAAGCAGATAGATACACTAACAATAAGCAAAATACAGTTCGTGCAAAATACAGGTAGTACAAATGAACAAAATACAGTTAATACAATAATTAGAAACTTTGCATTAATATGGCTAAGCAAAAGATTGTTTAGTTTGTTGCATTTACTCCCATGGTTTGATTCCAACAAGCATACCAGTGTCCTTTTCCCAAGGTCTCTCCACCAACACTCTCGAGTCTGTCCTTGAGATCCCCCGATCTCCCCCTTCTTTATTTATGAAGAATGCTTGTTTCAAGGCACGGTCTATTAAATACTGAATTGTTTTTAACAAACATGGGATACAAATTAAAAGGCAAACAAAGATTATCAAGCACATCAAACCTATTTGCAATGATCCCTTAATCCACGCAGCTAATCCTAAATTCCCCAAAAGATTCCCAAAAATATTGAAACCATCGTCTTGACGCAACTTCTGCACTCCTTTTTGTAAATTTTCAATGCTTTTATGGATGGATTCCGAATCGTCAGATAAATTCATGCAACAGAGTCCATCAAAATCCTGACACCCATGGCCTTGTGCTAATAACAAAAAGTCTATAGCAGCTCTATTTTGAAGTGAAGCATGCCTAACAGAATTAACATAGAGAGAGTTAAAAGACTGTATGATTTTATGTCCTGGAAAGTGGATACTTATTTGTCCTGGATAATCTGCCAAGGCACACTGAAAAACAAAAGACTGGTGAGTCAGAAAGGTTAATTGTTTTGTACTGAGTGGTAAATAAATAATATCAGGCTCCGTGCCATCTAGAAACATCAAACGCTCTCTTCCTTTTTGAATAACCATTGCGATCATATCAATAGCAGTGGTGACAGTTTTGCCAAAATTATGAGGTAGAAACACCCATTCTAAGATTATTAACGGACATGTGTCCTGTGTTATCCATTGTGCTAATAGGCCATAAGGTTGGAAGCTAGAATAAAAGACAAAAAGACTGACAGGATAGTTCTGCTTTCGTCTGTGAACGGTCTGAGTGGTTAATTTGTTCACAACTTTGTCAAGTGCAGCTTGCGTGGGAGGGGTAAGCTTCCTTGGGGATGTCAAACTTGTGTCTCCTTCTAAAAGCTTAAATAGAGGATGTAATTCCTCCATGGAAATCCCTAGGGAGGGATGGATCCAGTTAATAGTTCCCAAAAGTTTTTGAAGACCATTTAAAGTCTTTATGTCTGTCTTTAGAGTCAATAATTGTGGTCGAATTTGATGATCAGAAATTCTCCATCCTAAATATCGCCAAGGCGGAGTTTCCTGTACTTTATCTTCTGCAATTTTTAATCCTGCAGCCGATGCTGCTCGTGTAATCTGACGCAGAGCCTCTTGTGCCGTTTCCTTTTGCTCTGCAGCAATCAATATGTCATCCATATAGTGATAGATGAGGACGTTGTCGAAATACTTCCGTACTGGACTTAAGACTGCTGCCACAAATTGTTGACATAATGTAGGACTATTTTTCATGCCTTGTGGCAAAACTTTCCAATGATATCTGTTATGGGGTTCCATAGCATTGATGGAAGGTACAGAAAATGCAAACCGAGGTGCATCCTGTGGTGCAAGTGGAATGGTAAAGAAACAGTCTTTCAAATCAATTATGATCAAAGTCCATGTTTGAGGTAACATCGCTGGAGAAGGGAGTCCAGGCTGTAAGGCTCCCATATCTTCAATGACCTCATTGATTTTTCTAAGGTCATGTAACAATCTCCAGGAATTATTTTTCTTTTGAATTACAAACCTGGTGTATTCCAGGGGCTTGTAGTAGGAACTATATGTCCAGCTTGCAATTGTTCCTCTACTAACTTGTGTAACTGCAGAAGTTTATTTCGTGGAAGGGGCCACTGATCCACCCATACCGGCTTGTCTGTTTTCCAGATCAAGGGTTGGACCTGCTGCTGGATAGTGGCCCCTAAGAAAAATCCGTACTTAACTGCATGCCCCATTGACTCAAACAGTCTCTCCCCCACAGGGTGATGGATCCAGGCAATATAAATGGTCTAATGGTTGCGGTTCTTCCTTCCGGACCAATAATATTTATCAGGCTTTCGCTTTGCATTGGGGTACTCTGCCCACCAATTCCCGAAAGCAATGTATGCGCATTCACTAGGGGTAAACTGTTTGGCCATTGCGAGGCAGCGATGACTGTAACGTCTGCTCCGCTATCTAAAATTCCTTGTGCATTAAACTTCATCACTCCTGATTGTAGCGTACAGGATATCTGTGGGCGATTCATAGTTATCTGTTGAGTCCAGAAAATCTCTGGTTGTCCCGTGGACCCAAAAGAGCCTATGCCGCATTTAGTTTTTGCAGCATTTGGTGTCTGTGGTAAAAAGTATACTAATTGTGCTATTCGGCTTCCCGCTGACACAGTACAGGGTGGTATTGGAGTCCATACCATTATCTTTATTTCTCCTTTGAAATCTGCATTGATAACTGCAGGTAACACAAGCAGCCCTTGTCTCGTTGTTGAAGATCGCCCAATCAATAATGCTGCCATTCCTCGCCCCAGGGGGCCATGGACAGCAGTTGGAATTAGCACAACTGATGTATCAGTAATTAGCACTTCTATTGTGGTGGTCAGGTCCACCCCTGCGCTGCCGCTTGTGCTGGCGCACAGGTGGCCGCTGCTTCCCGGTGAGGCCGCTCTGAGGGGTGATTTGTTGTCATGGCGCGACCCCTTGCCGCGCTGCCCTTGAAGTTTCCCGAAGGGGTTAATGGTTGACCTTCCTTATCAAATTTTGATCGACACTGATTAGCATAGTGTCGTCCTTTGTGACAGCGTGGACATATTCCAGGCGCTCCTCTGTTTGCTTGCGTTTCTGGACAGTATTTACGGATATGACCAAATTGGCCACAAGCAAAGCATGGATTTTTCATAGACATTGTTGCAAATGCCTCAGCCATCAGAGAGCATTCATACAGTTTAGAGCCGACGTTAATGCACACCTTCAGCATGTCATCAATAGTAGGATCCTTTAGTGTTCGCAAAACTCTCTGGCAATCAGGGTTAGCATTCCCAATTGCTAGTTGTTTAAAAATGTAGCTTCGTGCTTGTTCATTATCAATTTGTTTCTCCAGAGCCTCATTAAGCCGATCTAAAAACTTCATGTAAGGCTCATCCGCATCTTGTCTTATGCTAACAAAAGGCTGTCGTTGTTTACCAGCCTCCGGGACGGCCTTAAGGGTGCGGAGAGCAAGTGCCTTAACTTGCTGCAGGCCCTCAGGGGGAATTCCTGCTTGTGCTGTTGTGGCACTGTGGTCACCCTCCCCCATTAGCATGTCCACAGTAACAGTCCGTAAAGGACCGCTTTTTGACTGGCGCTGGTTTTCCTCCTCCTGTGCTCGAGCAAACTGTCTCATTTTTGACTCCCACATCGTATATTGCATATCAGTCATAATCAGGCAAAACAAAGTTTTAAAATCGTGAGGCATAAAAACCAAAGAATCACAAAGAGATTGTATAAGGTGGGTGGTATATGGTGCGCCAAGGCCATGATCTGTCACCGTGCGCCGCACATCCTTAATAAGATTGTATGACAATCCTTCCCAGCGCGGATTCTGGTCTGGCGCATAGATAACGGGGAAGGCTTTCAGCATGCCCACATCCCCCGCCTGTTTTGCTCCTCGTTTTACTGAAGCCCATTTATCATGCAGATCCAGGGAGTATAGGTCTGGCTCCTTCTCAGGGTTAATAGGACCTGGGTCAAAAGGATCATCGTCCTGGTCATCAGGTGGCTGTACCGTGAAGGCTTTTGCAGCGCATTTTCTTTTCTGATTCTCATCAGGACATGATTGAGGTAATGGAGGCACGGAGGGGATGGCAGGAGCCTCGACTCCGTCATTTGTGTTCAACTGCGACCCACTGTGAGATTTCAGCGTTTCGAATACAACTCGCCATTGTGGCAACAGGCCAGCAGTAGCCTTATCACCGCGAGTGGCACAGTCCCATAATTGGACCCCAATTTGGTCCCGCTTCTCCTTATCAAATACGTTCTTACTGTTCACGGAGGGATCGTTTTTAGAAGCCCATGCAAGAACTTTTTGTAGGTCTTTTTCATCTAATTTCTTGCCCTGTTGTTTTAAGATCTTAAGAAAGACTTCTAAAACATCTTTTTGTTCCTTCGTTAAGTGTAACCCCATAGTCCCCAGCTGCTTACCTCTTTCCTTTCAAGAGGTGTTGGTGTGTGCACAAAGGACGCTTCCTTTCAGCGTGATCCTTACGCTTCCTTTCAGCATGAATCCCGGGAGTTCAGCTGGGCGGTGCAACCGGAGAGACAGCTAGTCTTCGTGCCCCACGTTGGGCACCATTTGTTGCACCTTGTGAAAGAACGGACTCAGTCTGGGATGCAGAGTGAGACAACTTTATTCTCAAACCAACTTCTTTTATACTCTTTTAACACAAGTGTTGCAAAGATTACAACCAATCAGCATCTTGCCCCCATGCAGTTGTGGTTATCTTCTTCTCCTTGCTTTGTTCCTCATCTGCTGACAAGACATTCCACATGCGGTTGTAGTCCTCCTCCTTTTCCTGCTTTGTTCTTTGCTGATAAGACATTAGTCCTTGCGGGTCAGCCCATCAACCGTGCACTACTAAGGCATTCTTGTGATTAACTATCTACTAACAAGGCATCTATTATCTACTGACAAGGTACTATGCCTCCACACAAGACTAGAGAAAGAATGTAACCTCCCACAGAATAGTGAAGGGTATGAGACAGGCTGGAATTTCAGGTAGTATGGTAAGGACAAAAGCCACTGCTTTTGCAAAAATATAGGACCCTAGTAAGCTTTAAAGTCAAAGGAAATGCTTCCTCTCTTAGCCGAACAACAAACTGAAAGTGTATGAGGAGGAAGTAAATCTTCTGTTGCATCCAGGCAGCAAGATGCTAGTAAATTGTCATGATGTTATTTTTTGATGGACTGGGATGTCCTCCAGACTTGTTACATATGATAACAGATAAAACAGTTTGGCCATTACTGTTATTGACCTCCCCGAAAAACAATTATTACAGAAGCAAAACCACTAACAATGGGAGATGCAAAGGCAGTGGGAAAGGAGATGGCATTGCCACAGAAGCCAAGAGTTGGGTGAATAGCATGGAGTCACTGAGAAACCTGGAAAACTATTTGACAGAGACCTGCTCACTTCAGACAAAGTACTAAAAAGAGCTCAGCATCAAAGGCTCTCAAATGAAGAGAGATAAACTGACTAGACATTAGAAAAACATGCTGGTGACTAGTGCCAACTGTGAATATTAATAAATGTAATTGGAGCTACTTCACCATATTTGGTGTGTCATCAGGTTGATAGAAATGGCAAAGAATGATATTTGGGGTAAAAAACTGAGGACAATACTTTCAGTGTTACCAGAAAGATGTGCAAACAAGATTCTTAAGGAGTCACATCACAGGGGATAATGTTCTGGTGACACAGATACAGCAATAGCTTGGTAAAGGCTGCTGTGAATGACAGCAAAAATCTTAACTGTGTGCTGGGAGCGTCCAGGGAAGCAGAATTGTAATTTAGTGTGGTATTACATGCAGAAGTGCACTGACCACTCTAGGCCTGTCACCTGACTTTGGGAAGACAGAAATAATAAAATAACAGATTTGGTCAGTTTAGACACCATTAGCCTTTGCAAATGTTGCTTTTCTTTTCTTACCCCAAGAACCTTTAAGTGCAGTAAACCTCCATGATTACTGTTATATAAATATCACAGAAGATATAGAACAGGTATACGGTTACCTTGACATGGTAGAGCTATTACATACCTCAAAGACTGCCTACCCATCCCAAAATACTGGGTTGTGAGCAGAAAGATATCACAGAGGCTGAAGAAGTGATAGGAAGTAGCTTTTGTATTGAAAGCTCAAATTGAAATGGTGGCTTACGGGACTGTGTACATGTGAGAAGAATGCGAAAAGTACATCTAGCATGTCCAAGAGTGAGAAAATTTCAAGGAGAAAATTTCAAGGAGAAAGGGACCATGAATGACTGGATAGCTTTTCTGAAAGATGCTAGTACCAGCCTCTGAAAGCTTTCAGTATCTTACTGATATTGCAAGGCTATATACTTCAAGGGAATAACATGTACCTAATTGGCTCCTTTTCCAAAGGAACCTTGAGACATGAAACATGGCAGCTGATGAAAAATATGAGATCAACTTAAAAGAAATATAGGCAACTGAATGACACAGAAAACATTATTCAAGGTAGTTGAGGCAATTTCAAGACAGAAGTTAGAAGGAGCCTAAGAACACCCTATACAGAACAAATTTCAAGTGCTCGTGTCAATCATTCCATTAGGAGGGTGAACATTCAGGACAAGGTGTAGTCCATGCTGAAGAGGTAGTGAGATGGATGGAGCGGACTATGATAACATCATAGCTAAAAACAATGACATTGGAGTACTCAGGTCATAGAAACTTGCCCTCTTTCTTTCTTTCTTTCTGACCATGAGGCTGTTGTCAGCTCTGATATGTGTGGGAGGATTCAAAGGCAATTAAATCAAACCATTTTCCCAACAGACCTGGGAACATTGCAGAGTGGAATTTTTCATTGCTGAAACTTCTAGGGAGCAAAACATGGGCAACATAACAACGGTGAACGACCCAGAGAGCACAAGGAAGATTCAGCTATCCTGGACCTCACTGTGTAATTTCACAACCTGGCAAATCCAGGTTACCTAATGTTTTATGTAGATTACCTATGTCTGGGAAGTCAGTTGTACCAAATCACTACCCACAGAAGTGGGCTACAGATGTTTTTTTACTGTCCAGCAGAAAGTTTCATGATTTCCACAATTTGCCCCATCAGTAGCAAAATTTACGAAAGACATTTCACATTCATTGTGAAAAATATGTGAGAAAAACACATGTGAGAGAGAGAACATTTATATTTGAAAGATGGGACTCCTATTTTCAACTGTGGTAGATCCAAATTTCAATTTCTTTATCCAGTGATGAGAAAGAATTTTGCCTGGATCTTCCATATTACAGGAAAGTGTACTTATCAGAAATATATTCTGAGCTGAGATGATTTGGCTGCATTATTCTGGAATTAAAAAAAAATCTGGTGAGGATACTGCTATAACATAAAAAGGTTACTTTTCATAGCAAATTAAAGTACAAAAAATCAAAAATACCCCCAAACACCTGGACAACTCTTTCTGAATTATTATGAAACTTGGTGGCACCAGTTTCAGCACTGGACACAATCATGTGAATGGGGTCCATACAAAGAATAACAAAGGCCTACATACAACAGGGATAGCTGAGTTCAGCCAACAAACAACAACAACTGAGAACTGTATGTACGGAAGCCTTCCCTACCTGGGGATGAAGCTTCAGCTGAGTTAGCTCAATGCCAGGGCCCTCTTCCTGGTTGCTTGTCCTGCTGCATCTCCTTGAAGAACACTATGGAGCAGCACCGCAGGTCACTGGAGGCCCTCAGAGAGCAGTGGCCATTGCTGGAGTGCTCTGCTCAGAGTCTCCATTTGTCCATCTGACCTTAAAACTTTAGTCCTCTGACTCTCACCACTTCCCTTTTTATTTCTCTGAAATCGCTTAGGCTGGAGAAGATCGATGGGAAGAGTGTCCATAAGGAATATCTGGGAAGAACAAGAACAGGGCAGGCCTATATGATATTTCCCCAAGCATCCTCCTAGTCGTGACTATTTCAGCTCAGGGGATAGCCTGAATTAGATGTACCTCAGCCTATTTGTTTTTTTCCAGGCACTTGTCCAGTTCCCCCTTGAGCCCCTATAAACTTTTGGTAGTTACTACTTTGGCACGCTCTTGTTTTATGCACTGAACAGACAGCTGCCTTAAGCTTCTGCTGGATTCTTCTACATGGCAAGTTATAAAACAATCTTCTCGATACAGAAAATCCTTGAAATGGCACAAGGTTCAAAGTCTGTAGCTACATTAATTTAAAGAAAAGTCCTTGATGAAGACAACAAAAAATAAAACCCTCTTTTCATTCTATCAGATTATTATACCAGCGGTATTGCTTAGATTTAGATCCTATCATCTCCACTAATGATAGTTTTAAAACTTCACTTGCTGAATGGAAAGTTACATGCAACGGGATATATAAATGGCATTAGTAGCTACCTCATGAATTTCTTCAGTGCCTCTGGACATGAGTCTAGTCTAGTGCGCATACTGTCATAGCATAAGCCTGCTGCCAGTTGTGCCTTATCTCCCTAGAAAGAGCTGAGAAGATTTTGACCAGAAGAAACAGAGACCTGTTATTAAGAGTTAGCAAGCTAGAACTGACTGGCATCACAGACGAGTGATATTGATCTGAGTTCATGACACAGAAATATTATTAATTACACAGGAGCAGATTATTATTTTTTTCTCAACCAATGGGAATCTTTAAGCTTTCATAATTTTTCTGTATCTCAAATCAAGGCAGAAAATTGAAGTACTGGAAGCCAAGCCAAACTCTATCCCCTTCTCACAGTTTTGGATCACATTGTTCAAAATACCTTATTTCAATTTTGAAGGTATTTTTCCTTTTTCCTTTTTTTTTTTTTTTTTTGCCAGGACTTTGAAACAAAACATCCTTTGATATTTCACCCCAGCACTGCTACCCGCTCTGCCCTCCAGAAGGCTCAGGCTCACTCTGAATTTCTGTTTGCAGTAAATCCTCATTCCTTGGGGCTAATTCCTTTCACAGTGTCCCTATGAATAGTGAGGCTGAGCTCCTTGGCTCCCCTCCTTTAACTGTTTCTATAGTACCTCCCAGGCATCATATAGCACATGGTTATTTTTTTAATTCAAAAAACATTTAAATGAGATGATTAATTGATGGAAAAATGCCTTTCCACATGTTCAAGAAGTTCTTCAAATGGATCTATTGTCATGGACATTAAGTTTGGATAAAGCTTCATTTTGATGACTGATGTCCTCTAGCGTGAAATGCAATGACATATCAGGTCCTATATTCACAAAAGAGAAGCAGGAGCTTAGCTTTTGCACCCTACAGCACAGGAAATGCTAAAGGGTACTGGAATAATTTTACAATGCTTGTTAATCCAGTATGTCTAAATGAGACTCAGCACTTTTGAAAGTCACACCGTGCTATTCAAGGAGCAAGGATCTTGGCTCTAATTTCAACCACAAATTTTTGTGCCCCATTTTTCCTTAGAACACAGTAAATCACATCACTTACAGAACTGTGCCAGCATACATAAAGGCAGCAATGGATGTGGCTAGACTATGATTAATTTTCCTCAGATTATGACTATGTTAACATTGAAGAGTTGTACAGAACCTGTTCAGCTTTAAACTACTTTTAAGAGTATTTTATGATTTTTTCTGGGATCTACTATGTCTCATCTCTTTATATATCTGCTTTCTTGATTTTCTTTGGTATTCCTCACATTAACTTTCTTAAAATGGAATCAATTTTATTCAATTTCTTAATGGTCTGTCTCTAAAGTAGAAAAAGAGGGCAAAATCACTACTTCTTATTTTACTTACAGCAAACGACTACACCAAACTAGTGAATGTAGGTAAGTCTGTGGTGGGCTTACGCTTACTCTAGAAAAGCAAGATATTATGTCTCATACAATGAGAAAAGGCAACTTTACTCAAAAATGTGTTAAGCTTGACAACTCTTGACATATATTCTCTTGCTTGTACCTTTAATGCCACAGGGTATATATACCTCCATCAAATAAAATACTTGATGTCAATAAGGAATCTCACACCATCCAGTCACAGGTATATGCAATTTAGCTGTGATCAAATGACATTCACCCTAATGTGTTGCCTTCCTCTCACTGCTCCCTCTTATTTGTTAAAGTCATTTGCATCTGAAGCAAATTGAAAGGTAAAAAGGTATCTTCCTCTTGAAGAGTGCTTTTGAGCATAGTAACAAATATTTTGTCTTTATATTGCCATGGCATCTAGAAACTCTTCTCAGGGTTCTTGAGGCAGATGAGCATATTTAATTCCACAGAACCATGTGTTATTTTTTACTCTTATTATATATCTATTAAAGACAGGACACAGTGGGCCAGGCCATTCGGTCCAGCCATTCCAACTGTAAGTTGCTGCTTTTGTTGTCCCAGCAATAGTAACAGCATTAGTGGGTTCATGGCATTGCTGTAGCTGATAGTCTTTACTGCACACTGGGAGGCATGGTGCCAAGCAGGGGCAACCACAGCATGCAAAGACAGTTCCTGCTTTGAGAAGCTACAACATAACAGAAATAGGAGAGTACAGGCAGATGGGAAAGCACCAGGAAGCGACAGGAGGGCACTGGCCAGGATGACGGAGAGCATTCATGCTCACAACAGCACACCGGCAGACTACTGCTGGCAGGTCACCTGTGAAGAACTCTGCAGAAACAGGAGCAGAATCACCTTGAGGTTCTCACAGCCATGAAGCAAGGGAACAAAAATCAACTGGCAGATAAGGTGGAAAAAAAATCTGCTTAAAGACATTCTTAGAAATGCAGAGACTGCAGCACCAACAAGGGTCCTGAGGACTTGCCGATCGCCTTGCAGCTCCAGTTTCTTCAACATGATGAACCACACTCAAAGAATATCTCAGAGAGGGTCACCACTATCCTAAAAAGTCCTCTGTCTCCCAATTACTCGGTTACCAGGGATGACTGCTGCCCTGAAATTCTTTTAAGGTGACACCAGTAGTAGCAGTTTAATAAAGGAACAGATTTACTGACATTTCTTAACACCGATGCAGTTTTGATTAAATGACCACAGATGGATTCAGGCTACTTAGGTCAGAGAGCACCTAAGGAAACTCGATACCCACAAACCCATGGGCCCTGATGGGATGCACCCCAGAGTGCTGCGGGAGCTGGCGGATGTTATTGCTAAGCCACTCTCCATCATCTTTGAAAAATCCTGGAGAACGGGGGAGGTGCCGGAGGACCGGAAGAAAGCCAATGTCACGCCAGTCTTCAAAAAAGGCAAGAAGGATGACCCGGGCAGCTACAGGCCAGTGAGCCTCACCTCCGTCTCCGGAAAAGTGATGGAACGGCTCATACTGGCTGTTGTCTCCAGGCATGTAGAGGACAAGAAGGTGCTCAAGAGTAGTCAGCATGGGTTCACCAAGGGGAAATCATGCTTGACTAACCTGATAGCCTTCTATGATGGAATGACCGGCTGGGTAGATGAGGGGAGAGCGGTGGATGTCGTCTATCTCGACTTCACCAAGGCTTTTGACATTGTCCCTCACAACATCCCCCTGGGCAAGCTCCAGAAGTGTGGGATAGATGAGTGGACAGTGAGGTGGATTAGGAATTGGCTGGATGGCAGAGCTCAGAGAGTGGTGATCAGCAGCGCAGAGTCTAGTTGGAGGCCTGTAGATAGTGGTGTCCCCCAGGGGTCAGTCCTCGGTCCAGCCCTGTTCAATTTATTCATCAATGACCTGGATGAAGGCACAGAGTGCTCCCTCAGCAAGTTTGCTGATGATACCAAACTGGGAGGAGTAGCTGATACCCCAGAGGGCTGCGCTGCCATCCAGAGGGACCTGGACAGACTGGACAACTGGGCAGTGAAAAACCTCATGCAATTCAACAAGGCCAAGTGCAAGGTTCTGCACCTGGGGAGAAATAACCCCAGACACCAGTACAGGCTGGGGACCGACCTTCTGGAGAGCAGCTCTGCGGAGAAAGACCTGGGTGTCATGGTGGACGACAAGGTGACCATGAGGCAGCAGTGTGCCCTCGTGGCCAAGAAGGCCAATGGGATCCTGGGGTGCATTAAGAAGAGCGTCTCCAGCAGGTCGAGGGAGGTGATCCTGCCCCTCTACTCAGCCCAGGTGAGGCCGCATCTGGAGCACTGTTTCCAGTTCTGGGCTCCCCAGTACAAGAGGGATGTGGAGCTGCTGGAGAGAGTCCAGCGCAGGGCTACGAGGATGATCAGGGGCCTGGAGCATCTGCCCTATGAGGAGAGGCTGAGGCAGCTGGGCCTATTCAGCCTGGAGAAGAGAAGGCTGAGAGGGGGCCTGATCAGTGTCTATAAGTCCCTCGAGGGAGGCAGTGAGGAGGATGGGGCTGGCCTCTTTTCCCTGGTGGCCACTGACAGAACTAGAGGAAACGGCCACAAACTGAAGCACCAAAATTTCCGCATGAACTTAAGGAAAAATTTCTTAACAGTGAGGGTGACAGAGCACTGGAACAGACTGCCAAGAGAGGTTGTGGAGTCTCCTTCTCTGGAGAGAAGGAGAGAAGGAGATCTGGAGATCTTCCAAACCCGCTTGGACGCAGTCCTGTGCCACGTGCTCTAGTTGACCCTGCGTGTGCAGGGAGGTTGGACTAGATGGCCTCTAGAGGTCCCTTCCAACCTTAAGCATTCTATGATTCTATGATTCTACTTCCACTTCAGGTCAAATAGTATTTCTACTTCCCATGCCCACAGAACAGGACAGTTAACCACTTACTTTCTTTTCTCACCCTAGAGTTAACTGTTTTCTTTCTTTTTCCACCCTATCAGTGGATCCAGCTTCAAGAGAAGATTTCTGTGAAACAACATGAATGGGTTTCCAAGCCACCCCCATTTTCTGCAGGAATCCCAAAAGGCTGTGAAACTGCAGTGAGATAAACAAAAGGGATGACAGTAAAATAAAACCAGCAGTAATTAGAGAGTCAGTAAAAACCTCATGAAAGCAAAATGACTTTGTGCAGTGTTTCTGATGCTTAGGATTAGTGCTGTGACTTAGCAATCAGGTTTGGAAACAATTTGGACCTGCATCCCTGTCTCTGGCGCAGATCGGCTCATGACATGAAGAAATCCCTGGAAAAAGCTTCAAAGAGGAATGCTGGTGAGGGAACACTCTGTTACACCTCTACGCTGAGCCTGACTTGGCAATGGGGTCACACTGCCAGACACTGCTCTTGTGGCAGGTGCCCACAACACTCCTCAGGTGCACAACATAGGCCATCGCTCAAGCTGCAGGCCTGGAGAGATGGCAATATGACACTCCTTCAGCATTATTCTGGCCTTTTCAAATTCTCCCTGTCTTGAAGATGAACTAGGAATGGCTGGCGCACGAGCATTTGAAGTTAGGATGTTCTGTTGTTGCTTCAAACACGAAAAGAAATAATGGTGTTTTGTATGCAAGACTCATGAGGCCAGCTGCAGCATTGTGCCCTCTCATCTCTGAACTCAGTCTTAAACAGAGTTTTAAATTGTTTGCTCAGAACTATTTATCAACCAATTTTAAACCGCACAGACAAGGTTGAAATTGAGTTTAACTCCTTTTACATCTCCCCAGTGTTGAAAGAACAGATACTTCATATACATTATTGAATAGGGAAGACAGATAGAACTGAAAAACAGAGAAACTAAAGCTAAAGAAAATATACTTAGCAGTGTACCTGTTACACTCTTTCTTGGCTTGAAAAGGCCCAGTTGAAATTGGCCCCATGATATCCAACCTGTGCTGTGTAACATTTAGAAATTAGAATCTAAGGAAGATCTTTGGCAATGTTTTGTCAGCAGATAAGTTGGCTAAACAGTAACCTCTTTTTTGCAATCCCTAATCAGAGGTTTCCATTCATACATCTGCTCTGTACTCTGAACCTTGAGTTAATGTGTCTTCATTTTACAGGAAAACTTTGATCACATAGCTTTTGGGTTCTGCAGACTTTACAATGTGACCTCCTGCTACCAGCTCAGTATGGAACACGATACTGCCTTCGCTTAGGTCATATTAGCTAACAAGCTCACATCAGGTACCATGTTCAGCTTGTTTAATACATCTTGTGGTTTCCAAAAAAGCAGACCATCCAGTAGAATGTTACAGACTGAAAGAAACCACCATTATTTTAAAATTCATGTTAGATGGACAAAAATAGGTTCAAATCCCTATTCAAGAATGAAGCAAGCCTGAAACATATTGCTTGCCTGGGAAAACAGACTTCATCAGTAGAGCACTTACAAATCTCCAAGCTCTTCAAGATTTCTTTTCCATCAAAAATCAAATGGAAAACTAGATGTTATGTTTTGCAGAGTTTCTAGATAATACATTAATGTGGTCTATTTTTTAATATAAATAAGAGATAGGCTCTATGTTCTCATTTAGCATTACTGTGTAATAAAAAGAAATAGAGATAAGAGGCATTATATCAACTGAAGTGTTTGTTAGATTTGCATAGACAAATATCGTATGTTCATTTCAGTAATTTAGAAAGGCTTTGTTATTTCTCTGTAATTCAGAGCTGATGCAGTTAATCTGGTTGTTGGGCAGGTGCAGGGTCGTAGGGTAAAAATGCTTTTGCAGAGCAACTCAGTGACTCCCTGGGAGGATCCAAAGACTGAAAAACATCTAGTGATATTCTCTGTCTTTTCCAGTGTGTTTCTCCAAGACTGTTGCGAGAGCAGTGTTGTCCCAGTACGCGCCACACAATGAAGTGACCATCCTTTCATTACCTTCCAAATTCTGTGGCTCAGTGACTTCCTGAACCGCAACAATAACTTGTGGGCAATAGTCTTGCTTTCAGTGTAAGGAGGCTTTAGCCTTTGCAGGCTTAGCCTCTCGCTTCTGCATTCTGGGAACCTACTTCTGAAATGCTTCTCTTCTGTTCCTGCTTAGATATTTTATTTCCCAGACAAGAAAAACAGCTAGGTCACAATTCGGTAAGCCATCCCCATTCCACACACCACTTCATCACATACTTAACTATAACTTTAGCACTGACCGGAAGGGGATGTGAGCACATACACAACTTGCTGTCCATGGTAAATTATTCTCCTGAGCAAGGACTGGCAGAAGAGTCAGTCCTAAGCTGAACTGGGACCTTATCAGCTTTTATTTCTTAGAGCTCAGCTGTTTTTTTGCGGTTGTTTAGGTTTAAAAAAAAAATCAGCATTTTTTTTCTACTGTCCCATAACTCAGTAACTACTGAAGGGATAAAGGGATAAAGCTCACTAAAATAATTTATTTCTGTCCAAAAAGCAAAGATGAACAATTTTGACTCAAAAAGTGAATGTTTTGAAACTTACAGAGGTTGAGAACTCAGGGAGATAACTGAAACTGTCTGGTGGTCTTATTGCAGGTTCTGCTGGCAGCCTTCATGCAGCTGCAGGTGGGTAAATTAGTTTTTCTCACATATTTTCTCACATACAGTCTAAGACAGTAAAATTTTTAGGATAAGTCCCTACAGTATTGCAAAGCAGTCTTGTGAACACAGCAGCACCAGAACAGGGATTCATTTTATTTTCCAGTTTGTAGAGCTCCAAGCACATCCCTGATACTTAACAAGGGATAGTAGTATTGTTCAGGGTCACATTCATCTCCACATTAGAGACACAAGACTGGTGATTGAATTTGGACTCACATGAAGAGACCATTTTCTAGTCACTTCATAATTATGGCCATGACAAGCTCTCACCATCTTTCAGCAACCACTGTTCTTGCATGAGGATGTGAATTTTAGCCTCTGTAAAGAAGAGACAAAACATAGAAGTATCTCCTCTCTCTGTGTCCTTTCTGTGTGCACCAAGCTGCTGAGGTATGTGTACAATCTTCACAACAAGAAGATGTTTGAGAGGATGCAGACCCCTAGAGCCTTATGCAACAGCTGTACTGAAGGTTACTCTCCCTGTATCCTTCCCTTCTGGACCTCTAGAAAGCCTTCTGACAGCATGTGTCATGTAACCAAGGTGGGTCTACTTCTTTCTGGGGTCTTTCCTTGCTTAGTTTTGAGAGTGGGGGAATAAATTCCTCCTAAGAAGAAGTTTGCAGCTTTACTTTCAATTCCCTGTGATTCACTCCCCTCATGAGCGGATTTCTTGTACCATTTTTTATGTCAGATACAATCTAAATTATAATTACCTGTATCCTAGGCTTCTGCTATTTAAAGGATTTCCAGCATGTTGAAGCAAAGCCTGATAACTGCTTAGGACTAAGCAGTATTATCTGCTTTTTCTTTTTTTTTTTTTTTTTTTTTAGTGTCTCAAGAATAGTAATCATACAGTACTCTGCAGTAAAGCCATTATATAACAATACATTTGTCGAAGAAGAATTGCCATGAACCTACGGGCAGAGAGACAACATATTTCAGCTGCCTCTCACTTCCGTGTTAAAGCACAAGAGCACTGCTATGTCACCCAGAATTTCCTCCCCAGGATCACTGCTGAGGAGGAGAAGCCAGTGGATGGAGACAGATTTGCTTGAATAATGTTTAGTGGATAGACGGCATCATTATAAGTATCTATATTTAGATTTAACTCTGTGTCACTGAGGGATATCTCAACCATATAGTTTCAGGTGCAATTACTGACTCCTTATGGGAAGACGTGTTTGGGAAGACTTCTATGAGAAGACATTACAGACTTCTCCATCTGTAATGGAGGCAATGCAGATTTCACTAAACAGCTTTTATCCAAAACTAAGAATTTTATATAAATGAACAGTAAACTGCAAAGTACAATATATCTTTTATTCAAATTAGTAAAAACTTCAACTGAAGTAATAAGCACAAAAGGTCAGACTGTGATGTCCTTATTGGCAAAGGATGACACTGCATGTAGCTCAGTGGCAGTGAATAGTGGATGCAAGAGAGCCAAGGGGTTATTCAGAGTCAGTAAAGCATAACAGTCAGATGAAATCATGAAGGAAAGAAAGAGGAAAAGAAGAGGAGAAGGAAGAAACAAAGGTAACGAGTCCGGCATGGCAGGGTTTTATGAAAACAATTTTTTTTTTCTGCAGAGGTATATGAGATGCATTCTCAGATATTCAGTAGTTGATACACTGACGCCCCTTCTTACATCAGACTTTCACAAAGTTTCCCATTTCAGATGAACCAATCTGAAATAAAAGTCAAAACCACTACCTCTTGCACTGCCTCATGGTATAACAAAATCTGGCCTCGTTTTGTGTGAAACTTCATGTCCGCTCAAACTGAACATCATAGTCACAAAATGCTAATCAAGCTGTCAGATAATGTTTGCTTGTCACAGGTTCCTCATTTATTTTATTTTCTTTTATAGTTAATATCAAAGTTTTCAGAAGATCAGTAGCATTTTTTTCTTCTTGTTTTTTTTCACTGAGAGTTCATTGAGTCTGAGAGAGATGTGAGCTTGTGGTCAGCAACAGTAACCAAAAGCCCCCTACAAGCCTGGCTATATATAGCCTACAACTCAAGAGAGAAAACTATTCCAATCAACAGAGCTTTCTCCACCAGAACCTGAGGTTGACTTGTCCATGAATTTGAATCTTCCCTCTCCTCTAGGTGTTATATAGAGCCTAGAGATCTGAGGGTTATAGTGAAAAGTGCAGCTCACCAGCTTGTTTACCTACATATTTTCTGTAGTTGCCTACACATTGATGTATAATGCTATATGCTACAGAGCATAGTTACATGTAGCTATAGGGTATTTGTTATATGGATATATGCTATTAGGTATTTTCTATAGCATATACACAATAAGTTACCTGCTATACAGTGGCTAGAATAATCTGCAGGAAAATACAGTGACCCTTCACAACTTCCAACAAAGTGGGTACAGCAGATTCCTTCCTGCGCCTGAAGTACATGAAGGATGGATGCACCTTCTCAAGATCTAAATTTGTACCTCTTGCAAAGTAACCGTTGCTGATGATGTAAAGAACTCCTCCAGCTGCTCTGTGTCGTGCTCTTTGAGTTGGCTGCACTCAAAGGTGATCATAGGATTTTGGTTTGTTTGTTTTGGGAGATATCTTTTGTTTTGCAACTTCCATCTCTTGGCTTGGAGGTATGATTTATAGCTTGTTTTGTTTTTATTCAAGAGCAATCATTCATTTCCTTTCTGCATGAAAACTTTCATCTGCTTTTTTTTGTAGCTGCTTTCCTCTTCAAGATTACAGCTCCAAGCCCAAGAGGTCCTAACAATAAGAGTTAAAATATTTAAAGCAATTCCTGGTCAGCAATTAGAAACTACAGGGCAGTAGGGCTAGATGCAGGCTGCGGTGTTGACTGGGGAAAAGCAGATAAATTACAACGCCAGTGATTCCCTACTCTATGTTATGTGTGCCAGATAGATAAACACATGGGGAGCAGGGAGGGCTGTCTGGTCCATCTGTCCCCGAATGTGTATCTTCCCATGGAGAAGCCTTAGGGTTATCATTTGCAGGGCTTGATAACTGTTGAGCTGTTTGAGGCACTAGTCTCTTTACCCAGGAGAAAGATGTTAAGGCAGGCCCTCAGTACATAAACAATGAGTGATGCTAATCTCACTCACCTTTGTTAATTTTGTACCAAACCAATTGCCTTCACTTGGTGTGTCAAACACAGATAGCCTCCTTTCCTATCCAGCTTGGTATGCACCACTGACAACTACCAGCATTGCCCCTGAAGGTGACCCAGTACATTGAGAAGTCTTTCGAAACAGAGTCCTACAAGCTATCTCTTTTGCCACAAAGTATATACTTTGATTTATCTTCATGTCCATGCACAATTGCAAATATAATTGCCTGTGACAAAAATAACCTTCTAATATCCAGCCCCAGCTTTTAGCTCTGTAGCCACTTCTGAAGTGTGAGCCAGGAATATTTATAGTTCTGCTGTTGAAAGGTGGGTTTTGGAGATCAGTGTGTCCTCCTGGATTACAGAATACACAGCCCAATAGAAACGAGCAATTTATCCTTCCCTAAAGCAAAATCCCCAAGTGAAAAAGAGCTAGGAAAGGACCTAAGAAGACATAGATCCAGGACACACAATTAAAGGTGAGTTTGTCTCTAATAGCTCCAGTAGTATGCCTCAGACTCATCAGTCTATGGGAAGAGTTTATGCATGCCAAAGGCTTGCAGTGATAGACTGTGCTAATTTAGTAATAACATACTAAAAATTACACAGAATGAATCTTTGCATTGATACAATACAGATCCTCTTTTTTCCTGCTCATAAAGCACTTTGCAAAACTTGCATCTTCACTGTCTCTCCATGTGAGCAGTAACTCTCCCATTTCCACAGATGAGGAAATCAAATCAGAGAGGTTGAATGATTTCCCTCGAATTATGCAAAGTTAGAAACAGACCTCAGAAATATCTGATTCATCTTCCAGGCTTGAACCATCAGATGACAGTTCCTTGGGACTTAGAAAAAACACAGCTTTTTCAAAAGTAGGTCATTATTCTTCCACTACAGGGAAGCAAGACTGCTATTAAGCAGTGTTTGTAAACCATTAAGAATCTCATTTTAAGAAGTTAATATATTGTGAACCATCATTATGAAATAATTGCTCTGGTCTCTCCTATTCTTAGTACTGGCATTATCACTGTGGTCCTTCTTTGTCTTTCCAAAACCATGCCATTTTTCTCTGTCTTCTCCCAGTCTCTAAGGAGTTCTTCCCAGGCTCTGTAGATTAATTTGATATTTTACATTAATGGTTTTATGAGGGATCTTAAAGAATAAATGCAATGATCAAGAACAGCTCCCTATTCATGTGCTTCTGAGCACCTACAGAACCTGTTGTAAAAGTCAGCCCAATAGAGCATAAGACGAAGGCCAAGATTTGACTAACCAACCAAGTTGTTTGCTAAGCTTTGAGAGTGGTTGCACAGAGTCTGGTGTCATCTTTCATTCCCTAAATGCTCAATTTAATGCAGATTTAAAACAAAGAAGGGAGGAGAGGCAAAAAATATCCCAAACCCATGACCCGAATACAGAAATAAAGATAAATGAGATGAGCAAGGAATGTTTTTAATAATGCAGTGCCGAGGCCCACCCCGCGAGACGGAATGAACGACACTTCAATGTGAAGCAGGTTCAATTCGTTTACTATTCTCTACGGTGTAGCTTTATACAATTCTATCACCTGTAAGCGTACACACGCGCTAAGCAACAGCATTCTCATTGGTTAAGCTATAGTGTCCATGCATAACTAGCTTGCAGCTGGCTGACATTCCTTTCCGATGCTCTATTGCTGGTCCTCCCGGATGCTTATCTGGCTATGGCCGGCCTAGTTCATTAAAAAGTTGCTAACGAGCGTTATCTTCTCCGGGTGGCCTTGGTTCCCATCGCTTCAGTTCCCGGTTCTCACCGCCTCAGCTCCTCGGTTCTCATCACTTCAGCTCCTCAGTTCTCATCACTTCAGCTCCTCGTATTCCTGTAAAAGTGCTAAGGCCCCAACAATGCAGGGATCCAGTTCTTGAAGTAGAAAGAAGTTTAATTGATTTTTAAATATTTAAGCTAGGAAATCTACTGTAGGAAACATTTCAGATAATTCATTCCATTTAAAAAAAAATCAGTACCAGAGATGGCATGCAATGGGCAGACAGACTGATTTTAAACCAGGCCAGTGAGGGATGCATGGTATGCTCCAGCTTACTTTCTGGGCTAATGGTTGGTTCCTAATGTGTCTTGGATCCAATTCTTTTCCAATTCTCGTCAGCTGCAATATAAGCATAAGGCACGACAATGTTTGGGTCAAGGGGGCTGCAGAGGTGACAGTGGTGGGTATAGGTACACTGTATGGCAGGGGACCACAGTGCTCTCCAGAGTGTCACCTCCCAAACAGAGAGGACACAGGGCACGCTGCAGTGACATTCCTGTGTGCACTCGATAAGCTAGCCAGAACTGTGCTGAGCTTCTTATCTTGGCACTGCTAAACATGCAATTTTCACAGAAAGACTGCTTTGGGCCCTGTAAGATGTCTCCTTTCCTTTTATTTGGCCTGTTTTTATTCCCCTTTTCCATTATTTCCTAGAACAATGCCATTTGGGGTTCAGACACTTCAGCCTTTGAAAGTCATAGTAGCTCCCCTGGACTTGAACAAGATTAGGATGTGATATTGTACTTAGTGGGAGCAGATCATGGAAACAATTTCTGATCTGGGGAGCTGCAAGCAGCTCTTTCTAGCTCTGTATTAGCTGCCCTAAGGATAGACTCACCTTGTAGAAAAGGCCGAAAGGACAGTCATTATTTCATCTAAGAAAGGTCATTCTCTGAGGGTCCTCTGGGACACACAGCAGTAGTAATGGTCCATCTATTTGTGGAAAGATCTCGTCTTCTTTTGCTTTTGCATATTAAGAAGGGGAAAAATGGATATAGCTGGATTGCAAATAATGCCTTTTATTCACATGTACACACTTTTTCTCTGAGAGGATTCTGGTGATTTGCACAGTACATGAAAAAAAGAGTCATTCATGAATCTGAAACGAGCAAAAGGAGAACAAGTCCATATCTTTGTACAGTTGGAATAATCAAGCAGGAAAGTATAACTTTTGGAAATTTTTTTGAGTTTGAGTAAGAGTTTTAGAAACTTTTGGACTATAAGAAAGATGATTTTGAAGAAGCAGAAAAGACATAACCCACATATTTGTATTGTATTTTGTGTACCACAGACCTTCTTTGCTTGCTAAACTTTTTACTTCTAGACTATAGGTAGTGTCAGGGACTTGCTTGGTGGTCTAAACTTTTAAAAGAAGGCATTTTTTCATAAAGATTTTTTCATTTCTTTGGTTGGTAACTTCACACTTCAAAAGTACTTTGGAGTTATGCATAATTTATGAGATCTGTCAGGTACAAAATGTGTCCCAGGGGGATGCCAAGCTATGGTTTAGGAGAACTAGGGAGTCACCTTCTTCATGGTGGTGTTGACAAACTCTCAGTAGTGGTGCTTGTAGGTATTTTTCACCATCTATGGCTGGAATGGCTTTGATTTACATGTGGTGACTGTCATTTCTTTCAGCACATCTTTGATCCCTGGCACTGCTAATGTGCTGAAATCTGGGAGAAGGGGAACATAACCTCTTGCGTACTTTCTGCATGGTTGCTCCCATGTGCAGCGACTTCTGCAGTGCCAGGATGAAGACACTTGTCAATCCCTCACATCATGCAAAGCTGATTTCTGGGGAGACTGGCAAGCACTGAGGGCTGACAAGTGGTCTGGAGCTCGGGAAGGAATCTAATTAACTGCTGCAAAGGCAGAGCCGAGAGATCTCCCTTTCTCTGCCATATCCATGATTTTGGGAACATTTGGAGGCTATCTGAATTTGACAATCTTTTCAATAATTTCTATTCTATTTTCCTTTTTCATGATTTAATCTGATTTTTTTTTCTTCTGTAGGAATGTTTTGGGGACAGCTTGTACTTAAGTGATAGCATATTCAACTACGATTCCTTCTCAGCTTTTCAGTGTCATGGTCCAAGGAAGGGGAGGGATTCCTGCAGGGAACACTTCATCTGTACAGCAACGAAAGGGTTTGAGGTAGGCTGAACATGCAGGAAGAGGTTAACATGCAGAAAAGATGTATTGCTCTGTTGTGTTCTGAGGTACTGTATTGGAGATGGAAATTTCTGTGATCTGTAGAGTTATAAAAATCTCCTGTGAGAAGCAGAGGCCAGACCTTGAGAAAGAAGATGTTTGCCTGCCTAGGCTGAGTGATAAGGAGCACGGAGGCAGCTGCTCAGCCCAGTTCACAGGCAGCCCCCCCGCCCCGGAAACCTGTTGAAGGCGGCCGCTCAGCCGAGCTTGTAGCCAACTTAACTGCAGACGTCCTCCAAACTAGCTTTGGAGGTCAAACACCCGGAAATGAGGAAGAAGAGGAGGAAGGCAGGACCCTCGAATTGAGGGCTGGGACCCCCGACTGGTATGCGCGCCTGTGCACCTGGGGTGGGGGTGGGGGGGAGGAGAGTTGCACAACTAGAGGCAGAGTTTGTCCGCCCCCTGGGCCATCTCCTGAGTCGTACTGACCCTACGTGCCAGGATGCACCGGGCATAGAGAGGACAGTGCAGAGAGAGCAGGGGCAGAAGAAACTCCAAACTCTGAGCCCTACACTGTCTCCGCGGGAACCGGTCAGCAACTCTCTCGCTCTCATCTGCCAGCTCAAGAGGGTGTTCGGGTCCAGTATCCTGCCGGCAGGTATCACCTCGTGAGTAGTTATCCATACTTTGCTTCTTTAATGTGCTTTCACCTGAATAAATGCTCGGTGTAGTCACCTCATTCTGGCGTGATTATTGCTGAATCCCAAGCCCATTTGGAACAGGTATAAAGGGAACGGTGCTATATAATAGAATGGATTTACATCATTCATTCTCCCTGTAGTATCAGCTACCCTAAACAAGCCTCTGTGCTCCTCTTCTTGATGGTAAATGTACAGAGAAGAGCAGCAAAGGATTAGAGGGCCCTAGTGCACTAAACTCAAAACAGAAAAATAAACAAGAAGAAATGACAAAATAATGTAACACTTTAGAATTGTTCTGTGATAAATCAAATAAACTCTTCAGTATGATGCTCTGATGTGTGGGTTTCTTAGCTTATCTGCTGTTAAGAACTTTTATGCTGCCTGGATGATGATTATGAATGCCAGTCCTTCATGAACACCAAGAGGAAGGTTGGTTATCCATTCGGTCAACAATGTATATAAACAACAAACTTTTGGGTTTGGCTGAACACTTAAAGTGTTTCAGTTTACACATTTGTAGCCTGAAAAGAACCATACATAAAACAAGACAGTTTGATAAAGACACAAAGTGGGAGTGGGGGGATATACCATAAGTGAAATTTGAATCTTAGTTTTGAGAGTATGAATTTGTGTTTCTTATTGTACACAAGATTCAATACTCATTTCACTGAAAAGTTGTTCAAATTCTTGAATGCCATCCATCCTGCAGTATCCATCCTGAGCCTCTGACACAACCAAGGCTCTAGTCAGCTCTTGCAATGCAATAAATCATAGTTCACCTCTCCTGGGCCTGATCACCCGATCAAGCCTTCAACACGCATACTAAAATCTCCAAAACACAGTTTCTGCATTCTGCTTGGCCCCAATACAATCTTTTTCCACACAATCAGAAAGGTGAGGTCAGTCTTTCTTTAGGAGAATTTGGCATGTTCCACCTATATCCTCTCTCCCTACAACAACATTTTACTTTATGCAGTATAGATAAGGTCTAATGTCTCAATGACCCTGAATATCTTTCTCAGTGTAGTCAATAACTACCAATGGTGGTGCATGTGGAATATATGCCAATGTATATGAACAATGAAAGTTTTGTTCTGTTCAATAGCATTTATTTTAGACAGAAGAATGTATTTAAAATGAACAAATTAAAATGTAATAATTCCATTCTGAGTTTCCATTCAGAAACAGCAGTGTTCTTAGGAAACTTGTGTCCTCTAAACAAAGTGCAATGGTAACAAAGAAGAAAGCCCAAAGATCTATGATTGCAAAGAGGACGAGTGATCATAGAGTTCAGTGAAAAGATGGAGTAGCCTGCATATTATCAGACAGGGAGATTCAAACATGAAATATCCATAACTGCGAGTAGGATATTGGAGACTTGTCTTGTTATTACTATGTTTCACTGTTTAGTAGAAGGCACAGTTGGATCAGGAACTTCCAATAAAAATAAACTCAAAGGAAAATCTCTCTAAAGAACTGTTAGGTGGCTTGGACAGAAAAATGGAGATTTAACATATACTGGAAAGAGGGAAAAGATGGCTCTTTCACTTTAATAGTCAGTGCTCTGTCTGAGCAGTGCTGAAGAGAGGAATGCATTAAATGGTAAAGAAGCTAATAAAGAAATGTTCCATAGAGTGCTTTAAGCATGAGATTCAGAGAGTAAATTGAAAGGAATATGAAGACAGGAAACAAGAAAATGTAGTAGAATGGGACAGAGAATGGTTATGCAAGTATAAGTTCTAGTTCTTGCTAATAGACTCTGATTCCAAGTTGGATGCATTTTAAGCAGGGAAATTAAAAATATGCTACATATCTGAAGATGGATCTCTCCTCAGTAGGAAACTTCACCAGAGTTCTCTTTTCATAGTGTTGATATTACGATAAACTTCATGGCATTGAAAGGTCTGTTCAGCTATGTCGCTGATCACAACAAACTTTGCCTTGTAGTCCTGTGGTACAAAGGTAGTGGAACAGGTACATATGAACAACAGTCTTAAAAGTATCACACACACTGAAAATAGATCTGTCTATCTATCCACCTGTGCATTATCTGTGGAGGTATGCATTTCCACTGGGCCAAGCATAGCACTAATTTCATATATCAGCTGCAATACTGTTTTCTTTGCTTTTTGGGGTGACAAGCATGGTATTGAAATATTATTCATTCTGAATAATAACACATCAGGGAACACAACAGTATTTTTCCCTATACGTATTTGCTTTACCTAAGCTTCCTTGCCCTCGATGAAAATTTGTATGTTCATCAACAAGTCCATGGGAGGCAGCAGACTACAGAACTGGGATATAGGTTCATGGATTAGGAGGAGACTCCCAGCGTCCTCTCATCTCTGGCAGATTGAAGAGGGAATGAATCAGAGGAAGCAGCGCTGATGGGCTCATGCACATTTGTTTATTTAGTGTCAATGACAAGAGCGATGACAGAAAATTCCAGAACAGCCTGCAACATACTGCTGGGATATTTTACATGGATCAAAGTGACATTTAGCAAAAGTAAAGGAATGGCTTTCTGGAGCTTTTTGCTGTCTTTCTGGTACAGAGTGATCCTGCAAAGCTGGGTGTGTGAGGGGACACTTTTGCATAGACTGAAGGTTGTTGAGATTGGCCTGGGCTCCAAAGTTTGCCTGTGGCATCATTTTTGCAAGGTAAATGGTCCTCCCATGATGCCCTCCCAGATAAGGTGTCTTCTCCACACACAAGCTCTTGGCTATGATCACTGTTACGCTTTGACAGGCAAACTGAGCTCACTCTCAGGAGCAAGAACCCATGTGATCTTAAAAGAAAAAAGTTATAAGATGTTGTAATTCTTCATTGCAGCTGCTTCTGAGCTATTTCGGGCTCTCTTTTGTCCTCACTATGGATCATACAGTTAGAAAATGAGCATCCAGCCACTGCTTGCTGTCCTTCGAAATAGCCCGAATCATAGAATCATAGAATGCTTAAGGCTGGAAGGGACCTCTAGAGATCATCTAGTCCAACCCCCCTGCACACGCAGGGTCACCTAAAGCACATGGCACAGGACTGCGTCCAAGCGGGTTTTGAAGATCTCCAGAGAAGGAGACTCCACAACCTCTCTGGGCAGCCTGTTCCAGTGCTCTGTCACCCTCACTGTTAAGAAATTTTTCCTTAAGTTCCTGTGGAACTTTTGGTGCTTCAGTTTGTGGCCATTACCTCTAGTTCTGTCAGTGGCCACCACTGAAAAGAGACCATCACCATCCTCTTCACTCCCTCCCTTGAGGTACTTATAGACACTGATCAGGTCCCCTCTCAGCCTTCTCTTCTCCAGGCTGAACAGGCCCAGCTCCCTCAGCCTCTCCTCATAGGGCAGATGTTCCAGGCCCCTGATCATCCTTGTGGCCCTGCGCTGGACTCTCTCCAGCAGCTCCACATCCCTCTTGTACTGGGGGGCCCAGAACTGGACACAATACTGCAGATGCGGCCTCACCAGGGCTGAGTAGAGGGGCAGGATCACCTCCCTCGATCTGCTGGAGACGCTCTTCTTAATGCACCCCAGGATCCCATTGGCCTTCTTGGCCACGAGAGCACACTGCTGCCTCATGGTCACCTTGTCGTCCACCATGACGCCCAGGTCCCTCTATGCAGAGCTGCTGTCCAGAAGGTCAGTCCCCAGTCTGTACTGGTGTTTGGGGTTATTCCTCCCCAGGTGCAGAACCTTGCACTTGGCCTTCTTGAATTTCATGAGATTTTTCACCTCCCAGATGTCCATTCTGTCCAGGTCCCTCTGGATGGCAGCGCTGCCCTCTGGGGTATCGGCTACTCCTCCCAGTTTTGTGTCATCAGCAAACTTGCTGAGGGAGCACTCTGTGCCTTCATCCAGGTCATTGATGAATAAATTGAACAGGACTGGACCAAGGACTGACCCCTGGGGAAGAGCTCGACGACCTCGGAAAGGGAGGCTGAGGGATTTCTGTGCATAAAGGGGAGTCATTGAGGGACAGGGAGCTCTGGAAAACACATGGATAGGAAAAGAGGGGCCATCTAAAGCAGTCCTGCTGGCAGGGCGAGGAAGGGGAAGCACAGGTCAGAGAGTAAAATCAGTCTTGCAACATGCTTCTTGGGAAAAGGCAAATAAAGAGTAAGCGGGAGGATCGTGGTCTACTTATTGGGTGTTCTGGAAGCAGGGAAATCGTCTACCTTACAGCTAAAAATATTAGCTGTAAATTATTCATTTCACCTGGATGACTAGTTAGCCTGTTTATTCTTGTAGTCCACATAACATTTCTTTATAGATGTTGCAGGTAAATGCAGAATTGGTTACTTAGGTAAGCCATTCTGATAAAGGTGTAAGGTAAACTAGTCAGCTTGTTTACAATGGCTTCCTGCCCAAGGGCACTTGACACAGATTACATTACACAAAGAAATAATTCAGATGTGACTGCAACAACCACATGACTTGCACTGAACCTTTATTAGAAACTTTGTTAATTGTTTACACATGCAATTAAAAAGCATACACTTCATTTTGGCATGAATAGAGCCACTACATTCCCCTTGAACTTTATTCAGAAAATAATGAATTTAGTGTAAGTAAAGCAGATATACCTTTATCCACAGACCCAAATGTTTTGGTTTGTGTCAATTATCTGAACTGCAGAGAGCTGCTTAGTGACAAAGTACTTCCACTCTAGCAAAGGAAAGCAGGAATTGCCTTACTCACTGCCTTATTTATTATCTTAAGATATTACTTTTAAAGAGAATTTGCAGCCCCTGGAGAACTCTTTCCAGGGCTAGGGAACAGTCAGGACAAGCCTGTTCAGAAAAAAAAAAAAAAAAAAAGAGGCAGCACTAAAATTCAGCTCTTCTTTGAACAGTTTTGAAAATTTACCTCTTTTGAATTAAGTGAGATTCCTGACAGGCTTCTTGCCTTGCCTGATGGAAGCAGACCCTGTAAGCTGGGACAACCAGAACAGGTGGCTTGCCACTTTTGAGTAACAGAAAACAAAACTGATTTCTTGTAAAAGTGGCCTGATTTCACAGAATCACAGAACAGTTGAGGTTGGAGGGGACCTCTAGAGATCATCTAGTCCAACCCCCCTGCTCCAGCAGGGACACCCAGAGCACGTGGCACAGGGTGGTGTCCAGGCGGGTTTGGAAGATCTCCAGAGAAGGAGACTCCACAGCCTCTCTGAGCAGCCTGATCCAGGGCTCTGGCACCCTCACAGGAAAGAAGTTCTTCCTCACATGGAGGTGGAATTGCCTGTGTTTCAACTTACACCTGTTGCCCCTTGCTCTGTCCCTCTGCCCTGAGCTGTCAGGAACTTGCACGCATCTCTAAGCAAGGGGTCCCGCAGCTTACAGTTCACCCAGAAGCTCTTCCCTTTCAGGCCAATGTATATTTGGGAGTAACAACATGGTCTTGTAGCCTGTGTAGCTTGTGTTAGCCCTTCCTCCATTACCACAGCTGGTTCGCTAGGCATGTTTCCTTGGTCCTGGCAGCCCACACAGCAGGACTCCGTCATGCTTACTGCAGAGAGGAAAAGTTTCCTTCCTGACATGAATGTTGACACCTCTCTTCTGTCTTCAAGAAATGTGGATGTTTCTGTCACACCCAGAGACAGCGCCATGGGGAGTCAACAGGCTACAGTGGTTCCTGTGCTCTATAGAACCCCTAAGTCATCCCCTCCTCATACTTTTTATGTGTTTTAGGAGCCAGCGGCAGGTCCCTTTCTCAGCAGATTCTCACATCTACACTCTGGCTTTATTCCATGGTCTAAAATTAAAATGGTAAAGAAGGCATACAGTGGAGTGAGGTAGGGTAAATCTGGAAAAGTTTTTCACTTGAATCATCTTTTGGAAGAAATTTTGCTTGTTTACTGGAAACCCTTCAGGTCTTCTGAGGAGAGAATCACCCTTTTAGAGGGACAGTCCAGCTCATTCTTGAATTTCAGGAGTTGCATTTAGACATGTCTAAGAGGAGTTGCATGTCTCACACAGAGGAGCTCAGCCTGGGTGTATTTCAGTGCCTTCAGGATTTCCTGAAGTGTGAGAGCGTTCAGCTGGCAGACAGCAGTAGGGGGTCTCTGACTATGCTCTGCTGCATGGAGATTGTCGCTATGGGACACTAGAGAGAACAGGGGTATGGAACCATCCATGTCCTTAAAGCTTGCATTGCCTTTCCTGCTGATCTGGTTGAGACTGTAACCTTAAATGTGCTTAAATTTTTCAAATATTAACTTTTGCTTCCAAACATTCTTTAAGAATCTTATCAGCAATGCTGAACTGTTTTTGCATCAAGCTAAATTGCCAAAATAGCTATTTAGATGGGTTGTGACTCAGAAGATCTGGCTTCTGTTCCAAGCTCTGCTATTGCTTTCTTCTGTAGCCTTGAGCAAGTTCCTTCTTCTGTCAAATAGGTGAATTAATAGGGACGTGATGGGATTTAATTAGCTAATGTTTCACTTACTTGGATGCAGAAATTATCATGGACACGAAGCACCTTGAGAAGAAAGGGAGCCTGTGGAAAACACCAGTCAGGTCTATACTGCATCATCATAGCACCCAAGAATGGAGAAAAGGAAGAAATAACCTAGAAAATTCAAGACAATCCTGGAGATATCTGGAGTCTCTGGAAATGTTTTCACATTTATCAGGTCAGAGCCTTTCAGATTTTATTATGTAGTTAATTAGCAAGGTTATTCAAAAATGAACAACCATGTATGTATCTTCATGTATCTATATAATTATATGCTGACATGGTTATACAGTTCTATAGCTATAGTTATAGTTATAGTTATAAATGTAGGCTATAGAGATAGTTTATACTTTTTAGATGTAACTCTATACCTAACTATAAAATCACACTCAAACACATATATATGCCTTTCTCAATCTACATGTATTTTTCTGCTTTAAAGAAGCAGTGAAGACTACTTCTAGTGTAACAAGAATCTCTCTTGGAAAAATAACAACATCATCTCAAGTCTTATCTGTCCTTCTAAGTGTGGTAGAAATCAACCATCTATTCAAAAGTTATTGGGAAGACAAGTAGGCAAATAAAATAGCATTCATTGCCTTAGAAAAATAGGCCAAAAATCAAGCTTAGTATCCGGAATGATTTCTATACCACTTACGCAGTGCCACTTGAACAAGCGGAATTAATTCTTTTCAAATGTCCTTACAGAAAATATGCTCTATCCATTTATTTACCTTTTTGCACTCTAATTTCACTGGGTTATTTACTGTGCTTTTCAGACTCACATCCCCTTTGCTGTCCTATTCCTTCTTCTTGTTGAATACAACTTGTAGAAGAGCCAGGCAAAACTGTGCACACTCAGTCATACTATGGGTCAGTTCCTCCCTTCTTAGCTATTTCATCTTCATCTACAAATATCTTTTAAATTAGGCCTGTCCGACTGACAGGCCAGTGACTGTACCTATCTTATGAAATGCTTCTATGCAGATCCAAACTGCCTCGCATGCCTGAACCCAGACTCTCTGAGCTGTTCTTGCATTCAACCGACTGGCCCACAGCATTGCCCCAAAACTGACATCCCAGGTTTGGAAAAATTGGCTGATACAGGTCTCGGCCTTAAATGAACCTCCTCTGTCACCCTTCAGTGCATACACACAAAGGCCCCTGTTGCTTTCCTCCCATTGCCTAGAAAGTCCACCAGAGTACCGAGCTTAGGCACACATTTTTTTAAGCTCACAGGGACCAGGGTTGCTTGTTCGATTTGTTTTTGCATTGTGTTGGTCATGGTGGACTCTGTTCAACACTAAGAATGATGATCAACAGGAAGATGGACATGGTTTTGAACAGAACATGACATGAGGAAGCTAAGGCATGCCTATCTGAATAAGCATCATAATTTTTGAAGCTTACTGGTAGTCTCTTATTCCAGTCATTAATTTATTAGAATCACCAGAATAAATGAATTATTAGATTTTGTGCACTTAGTGCTTCAGTAGATATCCTGTCAACTGCAGAAAATCAGTTTTTGCCTGAAGGTATTCGGTTGCATAAATAGCCTATTAACCCAGCAGGATGCAGCTTGAGCTAGCACAAAACATCCGTTATACTTCATTTCTGAGAGCATTTCTTTCTCCTATCCCTTTTGGCTGTACTCAACAACATGCTTTCATCTGGTCACAAGGGGAAATGCAAACAAGAATATTTTTTCATGTCTTCAGTGAAATGCTGAGAAACATTTCACTATAATCCCATTTCTACTACTAACAAGACACCAGCTGCTGAGATTCTGCTTCAGAGCACACAAGATGTTAAGGAAAAATGGCGATCTCCCGACTCAGCTCTGGCCTGTCAGACCTCCCCATTCTTGCATTTACCATTGATTTTCATGTTCTAACGGAGTTAGAAAAATACAGAGCTTTCTTCTTTAACTAGCTGGCCCATGAGAGAAAGATCACCAAAAAGTATATTTTTGAAACTCTACATGCTATTAGATGCATTTAGTCCATAGTGTTTCATAAAATCAAGAGTACTAGATCAGATAATATTGACAGAGTATGAGGAAGGGCATGTAAGCATGTTTTAACACAGTGAAACACCTTGAAAGATCTCCATCACTGAGTGGAATAAAATTAAATAGACTCAGAGTGCTGTTGAAGGTTATTTTTTGTAGCACAACCTTTGCCTAAATACACCCTCCCTGCTGCTGTAATCTGTATTAGTTGGCCACAGATTCTTCAAAGAAGATGAAACACTGTTCTCTCCTGAATTTCACATTTATTAAAATATTTCATCTTCTCCTGTGTAATGTTTGCATCACAATACAAATCATCAGCTTGCTTTGACCCTGACACCATTTTATAGGCTTAATAATAATAAATCTATGTCCTGAAATAGTTTCTGCAGATTATAGCAATCAATCAAAATTCAGGGAGCCTTAAACCATTAATGTCATCATCAATGATCCAGCACCCTGGGAATCCATCTAAATCAGTCATTATTACTGAAAATGCTCCTTAAGAGCCTTAAGATAAAGGTAATATTTGGGAGCATAAATTGTAGTTCTATTTTTATCAGCCATTGAGCGATGATTTTTATAGTGATTTTTGTATCTGTTTTGAACAAGACAAAGCCAGAACAGTTCTTACTTTTGTCTCATGCAGCTGTTTTGGTTAGTTTAATAGAAAAACAGAGGCCAATACATGGAAGATTGCTTTGCTAGTATGAGACTAAAGTATTTGTTATATGAAGAAGTGTGCATTTTTGAAGGAAAAGAATTGTCAACAGTTCTCAGTGTTATATGGCAACATTTCAATTTCAAGGCCATGCTCCTAAGGGAAGCTGTGCTTAGTTTACTGGATTACAGATATCTGCAGGTTTTGGTAATTTCATACTCTGCAGTTTTGTGATATGGAGAAACATTGCAAGAGTTCGGGATAAAGCAATTCTTTCAAACAGTGATACATGTACAGCTCTGTCTTGGGATTTTCTGTGGCCATACATTAACAGAGTACCTGAAATCCTATCAGGTAAAAACAATGGCTATAGTGAAAACTTGCAAAATCCATTTCTCTTTTCTGGGTAATGCTCTCTTTGTTTTGATGGTTGTGTGCAGGTATTTTTAATTATTTTCTCTTTATCTATTCTAATTCTATGTGAATGGGGAATTCTTTTGAGGAGGTGGTGGAGAGGCAGGGAGAGTAGCTGGTTATGTTGAAAGACGCTAGTGAAGCAGAGGAGCTATATAGTTGGGATTAGGGTCTTGGAAAAGTGTCTGAAGTATGCCCTACAGATTAACATGCCTGGCAGATTGTTTCCAAATAACTTGAGTATGCAACATATTTCAAACACATCAGCATAGGTTTTGTGATCTTTTGCTGTGAGAATAGCCATCATGTTATAAAAATCAGTTTCCTATCTAGTAATAATGCATTCAAGATGCCAGTGAAATCTAGACAGATAGCTACAATTCATGCTATCAATCTCAAATTCAGATGAAGAATTTGTAAGTCATGTTGCTACAGATCACCTAATAAGACTGTTCTTATCACAAGGTGTCTTTGATCCAAGAACAACTGTATTTTTAAATGCTCTAATCTTTCCACAGGTGTAGCTACTATTGTTTTATTCCTGTCAAGATTTTTCCTATAAATAAAGTAAACATGAGCTTACTGGATATATGACTTTGAGTCTTAATACATATAAAGAAAACAAAGCAAAGCAAAGAATCGCAGAATCCTAGAACGAGTGAGGTTGGAAGGGACCTCTAGAGATCATCTAGTCCAACCCCTCTGCTCCAGCAGGGACACCCAGAACACGTGGCACAGGGTGGTGTCCAGGCGGGTCTGGAAGATCTCCAGAGAAGGAGACTCCACAGCCTCTCTGGGCAGCCTGATCCAGGGCTCTGGCACCCTCACAGGAAAGAAGTTCTTCCTCACATGGAGATGGAACTGCCTGTGTTTCAACTTGCACCCGTTACCCCTCATCCTGTCACTGGCCACCACAGAGAAGAGCCTGGCCCCATCCTCCCTACAATCACCCTTCAGGTACTTGAACATGTTGATCAAGTCTCCTCTCAGCCTTCTCTTCTCCAGACTAAACAGGCCCAGCTCGCTCAGTCTTTCCTCATACGATAGATGCTCCAGTCCCTTCATCATCTTCGTGGCCCTACACTGGACCCTTTCTAGAAGCTCCACGTCCCTCTTGCCCTGGGGAGCCCAGAACTGCCCCCACTACTCCAGGTGCGGCCTCACCAGAGCTGAGCAGAGGGGCAGGATCCCCTCCCTCGCCCTGCTGGCAACACTCCTCCTGATGCAGGCCAGGAGCCCATTGGCCTTCCTGGCCACGAGGGCACATTGCTGCCTCATGGGTAACCTGTTGTCAGCCAGGGCTCCCAAGTCCCTCTCCGTGGAGCTGCTTTCCAGCAGGTCAATCCCTAGCCTGTACTGGTGTCCGGGGTTACTCCTTCCCAGGTGTGGGATCCTGCACCCCCCCACATTCAGTGATCTAGGAGGTAGACCGCAGATTCATTGGTGTTAATTCCCAGAGCTACAATGGGGTAAACCTTCTCCATGGTGACATCCGCCACGGTCAGTATGTAGGCGATGACTGCACTGAGGACCTGGTCGTGGGTGAAGTTCACAGGTCTCCACCACACTTGTCGCTCTTTCTCCATGGCCATTTCCCACACGATCTTTCAGATCTCAGTGGGGAGGATCCTGTTGTCTCTGTCTCTCAATATACCTGCAACCACACTCTGCACCCACGTCTGGGCCTGGGTGCAACTAAGAGTGAGGGACACGTTATTTTGTTCCCCTGCTCGATGACAGATGGTTGGACTGTGCAACCATCCCTGGGGCAATGTGGTGAGCGTATATTGTCGCCCCTGCCAAGTAAAGGCAAACTGACTCAGTGCTCCTCAGCGATGGATCTGGTAAAGAAAGCTTTAGTCAAATCAGTTACTGCATACCAAGTTCCGGAATGCTTCTGGATTTTTTCTATCAAGGTGACAATATCTGACACAGCTGTTGTAAGAGGTGGGGTGTGTTAATTTAATTCTCTGAAATCCACAGTCATTCTCCATGACTCGTCACTCTTTTGGACAGGCTAGACAGTGTTATTCCAAGTTGTGATAGTGGGTTTTAAAACTCCTGCATCCACTAGGTCTTTAATGTCTAGGTCTGTGAAATACCTTCATGCCTCCCCAGAATCTTGTACTGTTTCATGGCCATCAATTTAGTTGCAGCAGGAATCTGCACAGGGGGCATTTTTACTTTTCCGACTAAGATTGTCCGGGCACTAATATAGTTCTGTGTTCCAAATTGGTACAAACCATCAGAAAGATTCAAAGAAGTCAATCCCTTTAAAATATCAATCCCAATTATATATTCAGGGACAGGAACAATCATAACTGAATACAACAGCTTTGGGAGGTTCCCTATTTTCATTTTTATTTGTGTTTGCACAGTTTCAATTTGTTTTCCCCCAGTAATAATTACAGGTTGCCCTTTATATTAAGGAGGTCTCCGCTCCAGTATCAATTAAGGCTTTTACAATTTGTGAGGCTTTTTTTTAATTTTTTTTTCTCAGTATATTTGAAGCTCTACATGGGGTCGCCGGTCCTTCCATGTCCTTTGCACTGGAGGTTGGCCATCACTTCATTTTTGTTTCCCTAGTCTCTTTCCAAGGATACAAGTCAGAGTACGGCTTCCAACCCTCCTTCTCCCCCAAACATCTGATCCACTCATGGCAGAGGGGCGAGGGGAGGGGCGGGGGGCCACAGTCTAAGTTGTTCCTGGCTTTCCTGCTTTAGAATTCTGGACTTTTTTGTACTTATTCAGCCCTCTCTGCTTATATATATATTAAACATTAAAGACCACAGACACAAACAGCACGAACACAATTCCTATCCAGTGGCACAACCTCACGTAGCTATGCACTCCACTAGTGAGTTCCACTGTTTCAATTGCTGAATCCCATCCTCGTCACCAATTATGTTGCAGATGGGCTCGGGATTCAGCAATAATCACACAAAATGAGGTGGCTACGACCAGCCTTTCAAGAGGTAATACCTGCAATCAGGACACTGAGACCAAACATCCTCTCCAATTGGCAGATTAGAGGTTTGCTGGCAGTCTCCTAACTCGGCGGGGGTCCCCGCAGAGACAACGTAGGCCTCGGTGTTAGGAGCCTCACCCCCGCCACTCTCTCAGCACTGTCTTTTTTATGCCCAGTAAGGTATTTTTTAAGGCACATTGTACGAGAATCACTGAAAAGCAGTTGGCATTTTGAGCTAATTAAAAGGAAAAATATCAGGAAATATATACAGATAGGTTTTCAGCCTCCCATTTCATATTGAAAAGTGGAATACGTATGAAAATAATCTTCTGGCTCCCTACTTGTATGAAGCACTCCAGTCTCACCTGGTGGCTCCCTATTTTTGCAATTGCAAAACTAATTCCCCAGTAAGAGATTTACTGCTGTTCTGCACTTGAAATATGACATTGACATTGTTCTCTGATGATGGTTGAAGCTTCAGGTATCTGGGGAAAAAGATTTCCACAGCTGTCTTGTTCCCAGTGAGAAAGGGCTGAGCTTTGCTCCCCATCCCCATATCGATCTATAAAAATCCACTCCCAACAGTGGGGGGGGTTATAGGTCTGCAGAGACTATGCAGTAGGGAGAGCCAGCTGTAAGGTGAAAAGTAGGTGTTCCCCTTTCTCATCTGTTCTGCAAATTAATACAAAAATAATCTATGAAAATCATAATCTAAGGAGCACACAGCTAAATCATCTCCTCTTATTCTTTCCTTATCCCTATATTTCCTAAAATGATACACTTGACCTTTTACGTCTTTTAAATTTGATAGCAATATCTTTCAAAAACAGACAGGCAGTTCTGACCTTGACAATGTCAAACAATTTTATCTACCATTAGATGCCAGCCCTTCTCATTTAACTGATTTGCATTCGGGCATGTGATGCCTTCAAGGTATGTCGTACGGCTCTAACAAATGGTTTTGACATCTTTATGTGGAGATGTTATGGCATAGAACTGATTTCTGGACAGTGATGAAAAGCATAGATCTGGGCAGTAACAGAACTCAGGGGTGTGCCAGATAGATAGTGACCTAATCCTCAAATGAGGGTAAGAAAGACAAGCTTCTTTCCAAACTGCATTTTATCTTGAGCAGAACAAGCACAGTTTAATGAAATACCTATATTCTCCAAAATGGTTTGGAGAGTTTTAAATCCCTGGAAGCTCTTGGGAAGAACATTTGGACTCTGAACAGCTAACTCTCGACACAGTATCCCTGTGGGATGTTATCTTATCTGAGAGAACTGCTAATTTGCACTGAGTTGTATTGCTATGCAATCTAAACAGGAAGAGAGTATTTCAGAACTAGGACATCTGGTGCGTGCAGACTCCTTGTACTTATGAACATTTAGCATTTTGCTTAACTTTTGACCTTCCAGTTGTGACTGTCTGGTTCTGGAAATCTGAGTTTTTTGGTCTGTGAACTCTAATCTTTCACCTAACCTGCAAATTGAGACACTGGTATTAGTACAGTGAAGGAGAAAAGACCAGCAAGATCATCTGCATGCAGAGTGCTATGTGACATGGACAGTCCTCCTGGCAAATACCTCCATCCCAGAGATTTCTAAATGTCTCCTGATTCTTTTGAGGAGCAACCCAGATTCTGTCATGTTTCACCCTAGTAAAAATACATAAAGGAGATTTGTTATATCAATGACAGTGTGTATACTACAGTACATAAATTAGAACATAATCAAATTCTTAAATGTATCAAAAAAAAAAAGAGTTCATTGCATGTAGTTAACCAAATGCATAAAAAAGTCTCTAGGATCAGAACCTTAATTATTGAATGTATTGAGTCTTGTTTCCCATTCCACCTGATTTATATCATTAAGAACACATAAGTGAAAAGCTTGCAATAATGTGACCTTCCTGGAGACTAAGGAAGCCAAATGAGTATAGAAAGACCTGCCTTATAGCTATACATGTCTATTAAATAAATAAAATCTGATCATAGAATCATTATGGTTGGAAAAGACCTTCAAGATCATCAAGTCCAACCATAAACCCATCACCACCATGCTTCTGAGTTTGGGTGAGTTTAATCTCAGTGGATCTCCAAGTTCTACAGACCTGAAAGTTCAAAATCTTTTTGCTGGTTTAAGCAGCTCTGTTGGACCCAGCTCCACTGTGCAGCTTTGCCTAAGGCACTCCATCTACTGAAGGTTAACAGGCTTCTCAAGAACATCAAGTACCCTCTATAGGAGCTGCTAGAGATGTGAGGTCCTGAATGACTTTGAGATAAAGAACATGGTTCAGAAATGGTGCTGGGCTACACAAACCTTGTTCTTGCCTGCAGATGCTATGCCCTTAAAATCTGCTACAGCTGCAAGATGGAGTAATTCAGTCCCCAGGATGGCAGGGCATGTTGAAGAAAAAAAAATGGAAAGAGGCAAAAAGTTGAGCTTGGTCATAGAAAACTCTACATAGACAAATTCATCAAAACATCTGTAAGCTTTTCTACTCCTAATCTGAAAACCTCACATTTTTTTCTTCAGTGAACTGGTACTCCCAATACCTGACACAATCTCTCTGACTTTTTCTGACTATATTGAAGAAGGACAAGAGAGAAACAGCAGTAAGTGAAGGCAGAGTTTGGACCTGAGAGAAAGCAGCACTTACTTACAATATTTGTTTGATGGGAGTACAGTCTCTTACTGTTTACGAGACTATTTATAAAGCTAGATGAAGGCAGGGATTACTTTTGTGGATTTTCATTCTGTTGCTTTTCCTCTGAGAGGGACACTTAACAGACTCCAATCTCTTCATGAGGAAGTGTTGGTCTTCCCTATATTTTCAGAAAATTAAGCAAGCTATCTGATGTCTGATGTTGTTCCACAGACTGCAGAAGGGGAATTAAGTACAGTTATGAATAGTAGGATTAAAATTATTTTCTTCCAGAAAATATAAATCAGACCTTGCATTAACAATTGTGTGAAGTATCTTCCAATCTTTCATCTCTGTATAAACATAAGCTGTCATTGCTGTGGGGTTTAGGTGGAGTTTGCATGGGAGAGGAGAAAGCTGAGAGTGCAAACCGGTGTTGTCTTTACAGCTGTAGAGTAATGATCAATAGATGGAAAATACTTCAAGCATTAGGATTTGGTATTGTGATGAGGGTAAGTGTGCCCAAGAACTAAAGAGGTCTATAGAAAAGACTGGCTGTAATAGACATGCAGCTTTCTTCATCTCCTTTTTTATTCACATTATTCCACGTGTGATATGAAGCAACCTGAAGAAGTTACTGCTCTGAAGAGTCAAATAAGATTTCTTAGTCATGTAATTTAAAATATGTTTTTTCCTTCTTCAGGATGAAATGTCAAGTGGAAGTGTTGTCTTTATTGTGGATAATGAACACTGAGTGCAGCGAGGAAGCAGAGAGCTAACAGTTGTGCATGAGAGTTTCTGAAAACTAGCTGTGGTTGTGACTCATTAATTGTACAGCAAACCTATGCTTGAACTGACACTAGGCTTTGAATTGGCAAAGGTGTAACTGAGAAAGTGAGTGTTTCTCCTCTTAGGGCTTGCCAAGCATTGTGTAATTCCCAGTGGTGATGAATAATTTTGAATCCCAATGAAGCCAACAGCATCAGATGTTCAGCATATCTTCTCTGGGGAAATGAGCCTATAGGCCCATTGCAAATCAATTCCCAGGGCAGAATAGGTAGGGAAATACCTGCTAGTATCTGCTACTGAGTTGGAAGATCTATAACTCCATGCTTAGCATTGGACCATCCATGGGGGTCCATTAAATGTTAACTACAAAACATAACACTTTTTCATGCTTTTTCATGCATTTTAGATCGCCTGCCTACCCAAAACACTAGGGCACTATAAAGGGTGTTGTATGGGTGGCTATCTGGAATGTGACTGAGTAGAGGGTTAAAAACCTCATCAGAGAACAGCAAAGAAAAAGTAGCATATGCACGACTTCTTCTATACAACAGAAATGGTAACATTCATGGCTGTTCAAGAGTTTGCCTTGTTAACTTTGGGGGCAGAAAAAACAATCTTAAGCATAAAACTTAACCTTTCATTCTGAACTATATTTCTGCTTCCTCAGAGAGCCTGTCTTGGCAGGCTAAGAAACATAATTTTTCAGTCATGTTAGGTCAAGCAATGCAATTCATACAGCTCAAAAACTATGTTAAGCTGCAGGCTAATATGCTCAAAAACTTGCTAGTTGCCTAAGAGGGAGTCTAAGCTACAACACATTGAGCAATACACCTTCAAACTTTGCTTTGTTCTTAACATAATGTAAATAATAACAGGAAACCATACAGGTATAATTGGATTCCAAAGAGATGTATCCATTATTGATATGTATGAAGAAGGATACACATATAGCTTCACTATCTAGCTTCTCTAGCAGGTTTCTAGTGACATTCACAATAGGGAAATGAAAGCCCAGTGAAAAGCTACTGGATATTTAGAAAGATGCTCAACATTTCATAAGCTGCAGCAATGTCTTCATTGTACTAGGCTTTTCAAACAATTTAACTTAGCTGCACATTTTGTACTCCTGAAGAAAGATCAGAGATGTGTGATCAAAGACATCTTTTATCTGGATCCCTGGTTTGTGGTGGATGACACTTATCTGGCTGAATAGACTCTCCCAGTCTTTCATATTACACATAGCTTTAAAATATCTAAGCAGTTTATTTTAAGCCATTCCTTCATCTAATTCCATGTCTCTAATCAAATTATCCTACTGTTAGCTGTTCTCTCAGTAATCCGCAAAAAAAAATGTTTCTTAGCTAAGCTGATTTGTAACAAATTCTCCTCCATAGGCTCAATTCTGGGGCCAGGGCTCTTGTTCTCTCCATCCTGACCCTGAGCTTTTAAAGTCTTCAGCATTCCTTCTTGGGGCTGGTTTGCCTTGAACTAGACAAGACAGAGTGATGCCATACCGCTGAAGGGGTCCACAAGCAAATCCTATTTCAGATTATTTCAGTTTTCATTTACAACAGTTCTTGGCCTCCTCCTATATTCCAGGCATCACTGGAAAGATACCCACCAAGCTAAAGCAACCCTCCAGGTGGGATGCTGCATTTTTGCCACAGTAGTGGCAGGCAACTGCCTTCTTTCATGCAAGTAAATTATGTATAAATAATGTTCCTGTTGTTCAGTGGGAGAAAACCCACTGAAGGGGAAGGGAGACCAGTCTTCCACACACCAGAATGGCTAATTACTAATGAGTTTCTCTCTTTGAGTTGGCATAAGAATAAAAAGCATCTTTTTCCACAGCATAGTGGAGTGCTCTCACCCTGATGCTAATAAGTACTTGGAACTGCAGTCTAAAGAGACATCTTTTGTTAGGGCTATTAAGGTAGATAAATAGTGCATATTGGTGTATTTGCTGTAGTGTTCTATTAGTGTATATAAATAATTAAATGGCCACTGGAGCAGGATCTTGAACTTTGTTCTCCCATGTCCCCTGAGCCATTGTATCCCTCCTAATTGCTTGTGCTTGCTCTGAGCCTTTGGATATTTAATTATTTTTACAAAGGGGAATAACTCCCACAGAGGAGACTGATGTTGATTGGATTTGGGAGTAATATTGCATTGTGTGAGCTTAGCATGCAGTTATAATATCACAATGCTCCTCCATAAGTGCTGTGTCCTTGCTCATTTCTTCCAGACACTAAAGGTTGATGTTTGATGATCATAGAGTCTGTGGAACTTGCTCCCATTGACTTTCTGTTTTTTTTTCCCTGTTTTTTTTTACTTGTTTCTGTTTTTTTTTTGTTTCTAATTTCTCGATTTTTATTTCTTATAGATTGAATGTTGCCTCATGCCTTCCCTTGCCACCTCAAAGCAGCTTATGGCAGCAAGCTGAAGAGATAAGACTTTGCTGAGGCAGAGAGAAAGAAGGAATGTGACTGACTGCAATGACAAGCTTGCACTGGGTAATTTACTCTACAGTCAAACAAATTCCCTGCTCAATGTACTTACCCAATACACTGGATCAGTTAGTAGTACTAGAAGGACTAACTATCAGGAAAATATTTTTAACAAAGTGAATGCTATTTTCATGCAACATAAGTCCTGAATATTACAGGCCACTGCATACTGAACAGCAGTTATTGAACTCTTGGCTTCAACTTGTTTGGATAGAGCAGTACCTTAATTCTTCTTCCCTTTTCTGTTAATGGGGAGAACAGCAGCTGGGAGGAACATTTGCTGTGGGCAAAGTATAGACTACATTAAGGATCAATCATTTAAGCAGAACATTTCAACAGGGATGCAGAACCCATTTAGATTTCAGCTGTGAACGTTTAATCTTGTTTAAAACTGAGCCTCCTAGAATGTGTCCGCAAAAGCTGAGAAATACTAGAAATTAAGCTTGCATTTACCTTTGAAACAAAAGGTCACAAGGACACAGTAAGAATATCCCCTTATTTGTTTGTGTTGACTAATACTTGGTGTAATTTTAGTACATTTAGTTATGGTATGGTACACCTGAGAGTTTAAATGCAAGTGTCACATCCTCCTGTAGAGATAGAGTTCTGCCAGATTTTCCAAAGTCTTTTATTAGGCCAGTCATGAATTCCTGGAGATTTTCAAAAAAGAAAAGCAAAAGTAATATTCATGAAAGAAGAGTGAAACAAAATCCTGGAAGAAAAGCCAAAGCAGAGGAGCACACCACACTTTGGAAGACAGAAGTCTAAGTAAGGATGTGGAGTTGAACATTGCAGCTGAAGCTATCATGAACCCACCCCCGAAACGCAAAGCAAATTCATAATCCAGGTCTGAATTATCTCAGTAGCATTTTTTCAGATAATCAGTCCCCAGATGATAGTTTCCTGTTTCATCATGGTTTCATTTCTTGAAGAGCACAGAGAAGCACAACATAAAAATACAAAGAAGGCTCTTTATGTATTGAATCAGTAGTCAATGTGTTTTAATATTCTGTCTCCAACTGTGGCCACTAGCAGATTATTTGAAAAGTATAAATATAGTGCACCCTAAACTTCTCTTGACTGTACCCCAGATTCCAGCTACTTGCAGTTTTAAGGATTTTACTGCCTGGTAGTTGCAAAAAACTTGCAGATTTTTATTCAATAGTCCTAATAGATTTGACTGCCATGAGTTCGTCTAATCACTCTTGAGTCTTCACAGCTTCCTAGATCAAAGAGTTTCACAGTTTAGCTATGTCTTATTGTATTCATTTGTTTTAAATCAACCATCAGTTAAGTTTTTCTGATGCCCTTGGCTTTTGTGTACTGAGAGGCAGTAACTAAACTTTGTCTAATTTGCCTTCCCTCTATTTCTCAGAAGTGGGTCTGCTTCTATCACACACCCCCCATCAACCCCTTTTCCAAACTAAAGCACCCAAGTCTTGCTAATCTCTCCTCTCAGTGAATCCACTCCACATCTGCAACCATCTTTACTGCCCTTCTTGGTACCTTTGTTCATTTTATTAACTGCTTTTCCAAAAGGGTTTCTACCCTTCAAAAGATTTCTACTGTCTTTAGGACAGCTGAGTTGCTTACTAATTTCTGAACGGAACTTCTTCAGGTTGAGTATTATATCAGGGCTTTCTCACAGATTTTTGTTTGATAAAGCAGCAGTCTGAGGTGTGAATTTCCATGGCCAACTTGTAGAATGCAAGAAGGAAGGTAGGTATGAGATGCCTGACTGCTTGTGCTTACAGTGCTAGTGGCTGTTGCAGCAGGGTGAATTATGGCCTTGTCCCATATGTCAGTCTACCCCCCTTCCCCCAAAAAACCTTTATGGTCTACATTTTTGTAAGACACCTCCCTCTGCCCTTACTACTAATGAAAAAGCCACTTCCTCACCTCACCCCCTGCTATCTCCACAGTGAAACAGAGATGAAGACAGATGAACCTTTCTGATTCAGCTGACCCACATAAGAATATATTTTCACAAGACCCTGTGAATTTGCCCTTATATCAACTGTTGGTCCCATCTTTAAATTAACTGCTGATGACCAGGTAAGCAAGCCAAACATCTGATCAGACTGCCGATTTGCCCATCCTTGCTCTCTCCCCATAACTTACCATTTTGTCGAGAAGGTGACCATGCAAAAAGCCACTAAAAATAATACAATAATTCCTCAAACCTAAAACCCTGTGGAATTTTCATATCATATAGTGAGCTTTTTAATGAGATTTGTCTTTGCTGGACAAGTTCTGCGCTATTTGTGTGTTGTCCATGGTTTTAGAAGGCTTGGTGGATAGAAAAGCTACTCATTAACAATTTTTGTCATATTTCAGTGCCTTGTCCCCATCCACTTTCATTCAAGTAGATATCCCATGAATTTAACCCACTGAAAACAGAGGCCTCAGGAAAACATTGGAAGCAAAGTTATTTATTTTTCCATGTCTCTCAGTCCCCCTATCTCAGTAGGAGCCAGTTCTCAAAGCTCTAGAGCCAGGTTCATTTCAGAAGCTAAAGAGATAAATGTTATTGAGAGACTTCAGATGCAAACTATCTATCTGGTGGGATTGGTAGCCATAGGTACCCATTATTTTTATGCTAGGGAGCCCACAGTCACATAGTTCAGCTTCAAGAATGTAGAGAATAGAACTGAATTTTTCAAACAAATCATAATAAACCATCTGTCTGACTGCTGTGGATGTTTTTGTGAGCTAAAAAGATAGCAGCTCAACAAAGACAGCACACATACTGAATTTGGCCTAGTGTGGGAGCATATCTAAGTAACGGAGGCTTCCCAATAGAAGATGGATATGATGAGCCGGACTAAGACCAAGGCGAAAAGATCGTGGGAAAGTCACCAGCTGCAAGAACACAGAAGTAGGAGAGGAAGAACCTGTAAACAAGCTTATCAGTGCAGGATAGAGGACTGTGTGCGGGCCAATCATGTAAACGTGCGCCCTGATATCTACAGCCAACCTAGCACGGTAGAAGACACATGGACAGTAGTATGTAACCAATCGCAATATAAGCATACACGTGGCTAGATGACTTAGCAGAAATGCAGTAGATAAATAGAGTGCTGTAACGCGAATAAAGTGATTTCTGTTAGACTCATATTGAAGCCTTCAGGAGTCGTGTCTGGCCTCCCGCAGCCTAGAGATGCATATGTAGAGAAGGCTGCATATTTACCAAAAAATATTAGAATACCTTATTTGCATTTCTGTTCAGGCATGTCCCTCAGCTACATCTTGAATTCCTATCAGTCATAGCTTAAGTGTCACTTTTCCCTACAACCTAGCTGCCACAGGAAAGATGCGGCTTTTGCCCACTTCAGCTGGTCCTTCTGCGAGAGACAGGAGTATTAAGATACAATCAAAAAGACCACAATCTTTTCTTCTAAATGGAGATGAAACAAGCAAATCTGATCTAGAGATCACAGGTACATTCAATAAGGATGGGACACAGTGATGGAGTTGTGGTAGACTTACTTACTTCCCAAGTTCCGGAATAACTTCTCTGGAAGACTCTGGAAACAGCAGCAGTCTGTTTCGCTCATGAAAAATAGTTACATATTTCTTAAGGTATTGACATGGCTTTCTCAGCGTTTCTCAAGAAGTCTGTGGCAATTGTTACTTTTCACAGTTTTCACACCATTTTCAAGAGACAAATAGCTTAAAAAGTGGGGAGAGGGGGCATATCCAGTTAGAGGATGTGTTCTTCTGTATATTAAAACAACACGAAATTAATAGCAATTCTTCTTTCCCTTTCTTTCCCCCGCTCTGCAAATGGCTGTTTTAGAACAGCATTACCCAGGATCTGGCACACAGAGCAGGCCAAGAGAGTGCACATGAACCCTAAGTGACTTGTGGTAATGAGAGACAAGCTGAGTCCGGCCTGTGGCTACACCCTGCTGGAAGCCATTGTGGCCCAGCCAGATAAGAGACATTTTCTCTACTGGATAACTGGGGACTGGCCTTTCTCTACTGTCAATGCCAAGATTACTGTGGGAAACAGACTGTGGAAAGATTTCAGTTTTAATAATGCTGTTATTAGTAATGAAGATCAAAAGATTTTGAAATGTCAGCATCATTTAGTTGTGCAAGTTTTTTTTCCAATGGTACTTTTTTTTTCTCAGTTTATTCTCTCTTCCTCCTCATACTCAGCCAAGCAAGTGGGTGTACATTTATTCACCTGCTGTCTAGACAAACTTTTGGAGATAATGGCAGGCTTCTTATGATCCTGTTCATAAAACTGAGCCTTTATCATCCGCCTAGAAGGACATATCCCATTTCCATATATTTTATGCTAGACAGTCACATTTTTCAAAGTTCAGACACAAAAAACGCAGTAGATCTTGAAGACTTTAAGGATTATTCTGTTGTCCAAATGGTTACACTGGTTACAATGGTTTTGCTGTTACACAGAAAAAAAAAAAAGTGTTGGAACACTGTGAACCCATCCTGAGGATCTTGTTCACATATCTCAAAGACTCCTGGTGTTCACTGGTTGTTAGATAGTGTGCGTTTTTCTTGTTTACATTGCCTGCTCTCAGTAGAGCGACAGAAACTTGCATAACAGTTTCTTCTCTTTCATCCCAAGTCTTCTGAAGCATCTCCCCAGAGTTTTGTTACTGCCTTGGAGCCCGACCCTACAAGTGTCTGTACCTGCTGAAGTCCCTGAGGCTCTGCAAGGCCACACATTCTGCTTCCCTGCACAGAGGGCAGTCTGCAGGCCTTTTGTGGAAGAGCATTCTCTACCAAAATGCTTATTTTGACTGTACTATGCATACAGTGTTGCACCCAGAAAATATTGTAGTGTCTGCCACCTCCTTGAATATATCCAATTCAAGATGCATGGGAAATCTCACACAGTGCTCGCATTCAGAGATAGAGCCCAGGCTGGCTGGAAAGTAATATGAAAAAGTCATTCCTGTCTTGGTTTGATCGTCATTACTCTCCCAGCCTGTAATCTTCGCTATGGATGGACAGAAAGAAAATCAAATTCCATAGAAAATCAAATTCCTTCTTTGCTTCGGTGTTTACCAAGGGCAGTCCTTTAGAGTCCCAGGACCTAGGGACAAGAGAAGAAGCCTGGAGAGAGGAAGACTAGCCCTGGGTAGAGGAAGATTGGGTCAGAGAGCACCTAAGGAAACTCGATACCCACAAATCCATGGGCCCTGATGGGATGCACCCCAAAGTGCTGTAGGATCTGGTGGATGTCATAGCTAAGCCGCTCTCCATCATCTTTGAAAGATCCTGGAGAACAGGGGAGGTGCCGGAGGACTGGAAGAAGGCCAATGTCACGCCAGCCTTCAAAAAAGGCAAGAAGGAGGACCCAGGCAGCTACAGGCCAGTCAGCCTCAACTCCGTCCCCAGAAAAGTGATGGAACGGCTCATACTGGCTGTTGTCTCCAGGCACGTGGAGGACAAGAAGGTGCTCAAGAGTAGTCAGCAAGAATTCACCAAGGGGAAATCTTGCTTGACTAACCTGATAGCCTTCTATGATGGAATGACCGGCTGGATAGATGAGGGGAGAGGAGTGGGTCGTCTATCTTGACTTCACCAAGGCTTTTGACATTGTCCCTCACAACATCCCCCTGGGCAAGCTCCAGAAGTGTGGGATAGATGAGTGCACAGTGAGGTGGATTAGGAATTGGCTGGATGGCAGAGCTCAGAGGGTGGTGATCAGCAGCGCAGAGTCTAGTTGGAGGCCTGTAGATAGTGGTGTCCCCCAGGGGTCAGTCCTCGGTCCAGCCCTGTTCAATTTATTCATCAATGACCTGGATGAAGGCACAGAGTGCTCCCTCAGCAAGTTTGCTGATGATACCAAACTGGGAGGAGTAGCTGATACCCCAGAGGGCTGCGCTGCCATCCAGAGGGACCTGGACAGACTGGACAACTGGGCAGTGAAAAACCTCATGAAATTCAACAAGGCCAAGTGCAAGGTTCTGCACCTGGGGAGGAATAACCCCAGACACCAGTACAGTCTGGGGACTGACCTTCTGGAGAGCAGCTCTGCAGAGAGAGACCTGGGTGTCATGGTGGACGACAAGTTGACCATGAGGCAGCAGTGTGCTCTTGTGGCCAAGAAGGCCGATGGGATCCTGGGGTGCATTAAGAAGAGCGTCTCCAGCAGGTCGAGGGAGGTGATCCTGCCCCTCTACTCAGCCCTGGTGAGGCCACATCTGGAGTATTGTTTCCAGTTCTGGGCCCCCCAGTACAAGAGGGATGTGGAGCTGCTGGAGAGAGTCCAGCGCAGGGCTACAAGGATGATCAGGGGCCTGGAACATCTGCCCTATGAGGAGAGGCTGAGGGAGCTGGGCCTGTTCAGCCTGGAGAAGATAAGGCTGAGAGGGGACCTGATCAGTGTCTATAAGTACCTGAAGGGAGGCAGTGAGGAGGATGGGGCTGGCCTCTTTTCAGTGGTGGCCACCGACAGAACTGGGGGAAACGGCCGGAAATTGAAGCATCAAAAGTTCCACAGGAACTTAAGGAAAAAATTCTTAACGGTGAGGGTGACAGAGCCCTGGAACAGGCTGCCCAGAGAGGCTGTGGAGTCTCCTTCTCTGGAGATCTTCCAAACCCGCTTGGATGCAGTCCTGTGCCATGTGCTCTAGGTGACCCTGCATGTGCAGGGAGGTTGGACTAGATGACCTCTAGAGGTCCCTTCCAACCTTAAGCATTCTATGATTCTATGATTCTAGGTGTCCCCTGTGTAAGAAGGGAAATACAGATGTGGTGATTAACATACTGATCTTGCTTGGAAGGCCAGCAACATCTTTATCCACGTCTCTTCAGCTGATCAAGTGACTGTCAAGAGGAAGACTATTCCCCAGAAGATAGTTTCCACGCAAGCAGTTTGTTAGGCCCTTGCAAGGCCCATGGAAGAGAACAGAAGTCTTAGAAGCTGTCAGTATCCCTGCATTATGATTCATTCTCTTTCTTCTGCATGGAGCCACAGCACTACAGCTCTAAGAAGAATAAAGGCCCAGCCTGTTTTCCAGCCTTCCTGTCATCTTCAGAGTTATTATGAAAGATTCAAATTCTAGAAACCAGATGAACTTTCTGTGAAAAATTAGTTGTCCCTTCTCATTATGGCTAAGAGCAGTAGATATCACAGCTAGTATAGAAAGAATTAAAATTGGACTGTCTATCAGCAAGGGAAAGAGTTTAGCCACCTTGAAGTTACTTGTCTGGTATAAGCCCCTTGTCTGGGCTCCCTCTACAGTCAGTGGTGTGATTCTAGAGCATGAGTCACTCTTTCCTAAGAATAGTGCCTAAGTTAGGTGGAGTGAATCACCTTGAGGAATTGCCTGTCTCTTTCTGCGAAGAGAGCTTTGCCAGCTCTCTTAGATGATAAGCCTTCTTTCTAGGTGCTTAAAATTAGGTGAGATAAATCATACCTCAAAATGTCCAATTTCAGCCTTCCTGAAATGGGGAAGAACCAAAGGGAGGCTTGAAAGAGAGCTGCAGGTTATCTGCACGCAAATTGCTGCTGTTTTTATGTGGCAGCTGTTATCCAATGGAATATTATTCCAGCATGGATTTCACAGGGAAGGAGAAAGGTGCCTGTGACCCTGGCTTCAGCATGTTGAAGTGTGTGTCCTGCCCAGAGGCTGCAATGAGAGACAAGACTGTCCCCTTTACCTCTGCCCCCTGGTATGTTGTGGCTGGTTCCAGATCTGACAGCTGTTAGATTTGCATTCCTCTAATATTTTCATTTTAGGCTCTTGCAGGTCTTTACTCTCACTTAGCCCCACAACATATAAGCCACTGAGAGTTGCTATAGCAAGCTTTAAGATGGGAAGAGGTTAAGGCTGTACCCTTGGGTACAGTGACAGTTTGGGAGACAGAGCAAAAGGTGGTATCAGCATGAAGAACCGCCTGGGTACTGGAAAGGCAAACGTGATGTCACACCAAGCAACAGCTCATTTCCCTTCAGGCATGTCACAATAATGTTGACTCAGTCTAGCTGTTTCACCTAATTCCATGTAGACAGTTCTGCAGAAAAACTTCAGGTGATTTGTAATATGAAGTAAAAAATGAGGAGGAAATCATACAGCAATCTTCACATAACATTTGTTTCACACAAAGCACAAGGTTTGTGAAGAAAATAAAGTAAAACATATATAGGAAGAAAATATTTGTGAAGGAAGAAGTGTTCCCAGGTGTGGATTCATTATTTTTTTTCTGAAGCTACATTTTTTTTAGGATTCAACAATATGAGACATATGATAGTGAAACCATTGTCTGGATAAACTATATTCATGTCTAGTTTTGTCAGCATTATTTGTTCAAAGACCTGAAGATGGCAAGTTTAAATGATTTTGTGTGCTCCATATTAAATCTTTCTTTTGGAAGTGTTTGCATGTTTAAATCGGTGGCCTAAACGTCTCCTTTTTATTATGCAAAGGTAATTTCTTCATGGTAGAAAACATGGAGAAAGAAGGCAGTAAGTGTTCATGCAATACAGTGATGGCAGTAAATATGATCTGGGCACAGAGGAGGGTAATAACTCTGATTTTTCAAAAAATTGTCAGGACTTTTCTGGTTATCTGATTTTTGTTTGGAGGTTAAAGTTCTGGTCTCTACATAAATTAGCCAAAGTTGGAATAGTGGTTGATTGATTCATGCCTGTTTACTCAGAATCCAGAAAGTCCCCACAGAGTTTCTATTTCTGACAGTCTCCATATTTGAAGACACAGGTCCTCAAAGAGATTAGAAAAAAGGATTTAGCGGAACTGTCCCCTCCATGTGGCTCCCACAGTCACTGCTTTCTGTTGTGTCAGGGCCATTGTGAAAGGCCTAGTGCCTTTTGTGCAACCAAAGTCTGACTGAAATCACGCCTAATGCTGCTTTCCTGAGTGTCCATCCTACAGCAAAAGCACAGCTGGTTATTCATCCCCTTATTTCTAGCCGGGGAAGCAGACAGGATTTGACACTGTTTACCAGTCTCTCAGTTTTCTAGATAGGGCCTGTTTTGGATGGAGGTCCTGTGATGGGTGCATAGCACAAGCACCATGGAGAGGCAGAAGACCCACCCTGGGCCAGGTCTTGCTGCTGTTGCTGGGTCTGGTCTCCCAGGCCATGGCCACAGCAGGTGACCATACAGTGCAGGTATCAGAGAAAGAGGAAGGCAGCCACTCAGCCATCCCAAAGAGGGAGACAGCCACCTTACTGCCCCAAAGATGGCCCCCCGGCCTGTACAGTATGTGGTGGGATCTCAAGATACACAAGCGTCCTGTAAAGACAGTAATCTTGGGGCATCTGGCAGGTGCCCTATCACTGCTATGGGTCCTGGAAGTGTCCTCACGACCCAGTGGGCTAGGGGTCCTCCCATGAGGCTATTGCAGCAATGAGGAGAGGCACAGGGCCCATGGGAGGGCTGTGTCATCAGACCATCCTTCTCCTCCCGCCTGCCACCGTGTTGTGCTGGCTGGCAGCGAGGGGAGAACACAGGCCCCACAGGAGGACTGTGTCACCAAGCTATCCTCTTCTTCCTTCTCCTTCTCCTCCTCCTTCTCCTCTTACCTGCTGCCATGTCACGCTGACAGGCAGTGAGGGAGCAGCACAGGGCCTGCAGGAGGGCTGTCACCAGGACCTGCCTCACTGCCTGCCATGTTGTGCTCAGTCTGCCATGTCAGGGTGGCTGCCATTCACCAGACTTGCATGCCGCCATTCTCAGACAGCACTGAGCGGCCATGAAGGGTGTCGGGAGGTTGTGTCTTTCTGTGCACAACCGCTGGCAGTCCCAGTACAGGCTCAGACTGCCCCTGCTCCCTGAGGCAGGCACTGTCCCCGGTGCTGCCCTGTTGGTCCACAGAGACCTCTGCTCATGAGAAGTGCCCTGCTCCCCACCGTGCAGGCTCAGCATGTGGCTCTTCTGCCCTCAGGGGTGAGTGACCTTCGCCGGGTCATTCAGTGAAGGTTGAAAAAGCCGAGAGTCACCCAGCACTGGCTCTGCCCATTGGGCTTCCCTGCTTGGACAAAAAGGGACCTGTGTGGAGATATGACTGTACACGTGACATAGTGCAAGTCAAAAAAAATGGGGCACAAACAATGGAAAAAGCGTTTGTCAGCCTTTATAAAAATCACACCCTGTTCCAGATGGGCTTGGGATTCAGCAATAATCACGCCAGAACGAGGTGACTATATCGAGCATTTATTCAGGTGAAAGCACATTAAAGAAGCACAGTATGGATAACTACTCACAAGGTGATACCTGCCGGCGGGATACCGGACCCGAACATCCTCTTGAGCTGACAGACCAGAGAGAGAGAATTGCTGACCCGCTCCCACGGAGACAGCGTAGGCCTCAGAGTTTGGAGTTTCTCCTCCCCGCCCCTGCTCTCTCTGCAGTGTCCTCTCTGTGCCTGGTACATCCTGGCACATAGGGTCAGTACGACCCAGGAGGCAGGCCGGGGGGCGGACACACTCCTCCTTCAGTTGCGCAACTCTCCCCCCGGGGTGCGCAGGTACGCACACCACTCGGGGGTCCCAGCCCTCAATTTGAGGGTCCTGCCTTCCTCCTCTTCTTCCGCATTTCCGGGTGTTTGGTCTCCAAAGCTAGTTTGGAGGACGCCTGTGGTTAAGTTGGCTACAAGCCTGGCCGAGTGGCTGCCTTCAACTGTTTTTCGGAGGGGGCTGCCTGTGAACCGGGCTGAGCAGCTGCCTCCGTGCTCCTTATCGCTCAGCCCAGGCAGGCAAACATCTTCTTTCTCACGGTCTGGCCTCTGCTTCCCATAGGGGATTTTTATGACTCTGCAGATCATAAAGATTTCCACCTCCTATACATGCCACCCCGTGATCTGTAGAGGTCAATCTATCGTAGCCAAGCACCTGAACAGATAATGTTTTCATAGCAGTCTCAGCCATGCCTCGTGTCAGCATCATTATACAAGGAATACAGCATATAATACAGAAAAATGTCGTGAAAAAAAATAATAGCGCTAATAACAGTTTCTGTAGCCATGGCCAACCCCACGTCCATCATCCGAATGGAGTCCAATCATCATCTACTCTCAATTGATGAGTCAGATCCTGTATGGTCCGGATCTGGGCATGCATAGATGTGGCGTGGTCACTTAGAGTCATGCAGCACATGCCCCTGCCTCCTCACACCTATGCTCATGCATAAGCAGGGGTATGTCTGTCGCAGTGAGGTTGCGCGCCGAGCCGAGTCTACATCTACCAACAATGATGGCAAAGCTGTCATTGTAGCACTGCAGGATTTTGCTAGCCAGCAACCCAGTCTGTGTAGCGTGGTCAATGTTTGCACGGCAGCGATCACCAGAGCCAGTGCCTTCAAGCAATGATGTTCTTGCATCTCTCTCTCTTTCTCTTCTTTTTTTTTTTTTTTTTTTTTTGAGTTTGTAAAATGGTAAGTCGCCCTACTGTGCAGGGTGGCGTAAGCAGTCTGGCAGGCCTACGTGCAAGTCAGCATAAGCAATCTACATGCGAGTTCTGTGTACTTAGTCACAAGTTAATTACGCTGTGTCACTCGTGCCAGCAGCAGGCAGCTTGGCCTACATTCGCCTCCTAGATGGCCCTCAGAGAGAGGTGGCCATCACTCACATCAAGGTCTAGCATGGCATGTGTCCCCACCGCTCAACGCCTAATGGGTTGCAGCCAACAGCGAAGCTCCAGGTTCTTCTTGGTGGCCAACATAGAGGCCAACCCAGTCTTGCCCTTGACTATGGTAGGAGGCACTTAGACTTTTCAGCTGGTCATCAAGGTAGTGTCTCACTTGCCTCATGCAGTAGCAAGCCGCTATTATGGCAGCACACACACAGATTCTCATTAAACATAGGTAACACACACAAAATCACAGCCTCTAATAACTACTACATTGTGAGCACACGCATTAGAGTCATTGAACACAGTCTGATTATAACTTTCATTACTTAGCATGTATTTACGTGTTGTTCTAGAACACACGCATCCTTTCCCTACATAAGCTAATATGGTTGCATTATTACTCTGCGGATTGATCCCATAATGGCATCCGCCCTCTTTAGTATCAAAGGAAACATTGCTCGCCTTAAGGGCATCATCTTTGGGGGTGGGTGGGTGGGGGCAGGTAGAGCACAGATAGACCTTCTCAATGGTGACATTCGCCAGGGTCAGTACGTAGGTGATGACTGCGCAGAGGCCCTGGTCATGGGTGAAGTTCACAGGTCTCCATCACGCTTGAAGCTGTCGCTCTTTCTCTGTGGCCGCGTCCCACACGATTTTTTCAGATCTCGGTAGGGAGGACTCCATTGTCTCCGTCTCTCAATATACCTGCAACGACACTCTGCACCCACGTCTGGGTCTGGGTGCAACTAAGAACAAAGGACACATTTTTTTGTTTAATTCTTAGTGCTTGCAGCACACCTAATGATCTCTACACAGGGTCGCTGGCCCTTCCGTGCCCCCTCATACTGGAGCTTGGCTGTCACTTCATTCTTGCATTCTATACTGAAGTTATGTCCCTAGTCTCTCTGCAAGGATACAAGTCAGAGTACGGCTCTCAATCCTCCTCCTCCCCCCAGAACATCTGATCCGCTCACGGGGGAAGGCGGGGGGAGGAAGCGGGGGTGGGTTTGCCTTAGTTTTTGAGAAATCCTGTTTTCACAATCTCGGGAATTATTTTGATTCTTGGCCCCTCCGTTTCAACACTGTCTCCCAATCCTCCTTCTACCCTGGAACATCTGATTCGCTTGCGGTGGCAGGGCGGGAAATGAATGGGGGGGGGGTGGCGGGGGGAGTCTTAATTTTCGAGAAATCCTCCCGCGGGATCCCATTCAAGTATTCCTCTATGGTTTAATACCAACCCTTCCCTAGCAGGGAAGAGACTAGAGTTCGCTCCAGATTCATATGCTACAGTCGAGGTGGCTACCGCACAATTCACACGGGGTATCCCTCTCATCAGGGTAAGGGGCGGTCACTCTTTGGTCAACCCTCTCTTCTTGAGCACTCTGATTGATCGGATCACCTGGACCTTCCCTGCTCGCAGCACCCCAGCAGCTTCAAGAGTCTGGTGTATGGCTTGATGGCAGTCAGTCACAAGTTTTCCCTTGACAGGCTGGTCACTCGAACCCCAAACAGGGGTTACTTCACCTCTGTGCTTTTCTGGGTTCCCGTGCACTACCGTGACCCACCACCTCCCATGTCCACCAAGGCACGAACCGTTTGTCTATTTTGTTCTGACCAATAAATGGCACGTGTAACAAATGGTCAATCGTCTTGGCAAGCGATGTTACATTGGAACCCTTCGGACACTGGAGCTTGGCCACCCCCTCTATTCTTGTTTTGGGCGTCCGAGCCCCTCCTGAGGGGGAAAATCTGGTTCCAGTTCTTCCTTCAGTCTGAATCGTAACACCATCTTCTCTACATCCTCCCGTGGGCGCAACACCTGTGATCTATCAGCCTTGGACATTATTCCTGAGCGTTTCTTGGCTGCCTGGACTGCACGGACATTATATCAGTGTGCTAGTTGGCGTAATACTTCTGTTGGTTTCCCATCAATTTCCTGTCTATCAATGTCCTTCTGTAAAAGCAGGCGGAAGAGCCGAGCTCACTCCCCGCATTCCGACCCCGCGTTCCCACTCGGCCCTCTTTTCTCACTGCCGCCTTTTCCATCCACCTCTAACGCCAATCCTGGAAGGTCCCCTATCTGTTGCAATTTTTCAATTACGTTCTCAATAGGGTTTCCTTGTTCTGACATCAGAACTGGAATTAGATAGGGGCACCACACTCCTGGGCATTCCTCCAACAACTTATTTCGCATCCCGGGTAACAACGGCTGCTGTAAATAAAGCTCCGGACTTCCCAATTCTATAGCAATCTTCATGGCCTCTGCCTTAAGCATCTGGCGTGCTTGTCTTCTTATAGTTACCCAGGAGGAGCTGGATGGTGGCCAATCGCCGTCATTAGTGTGGCGGTAAGCGAGACCCTCGGCTACCGCAGCAATAAGACTCTTGCCGCTTCCGTCCACTCTTTGTAGGGCGGACTGTACATACATGTCATTAGTTAGCCCCAAAAACCTCGAGGCATCGACATTGTCAATTATCACCGAATCAGCCCCTTCTTCCATTAATCTTACCATCCAGGACTGTGGTTTCTTCCCGGGTTGTTGTTTGTATTTGCTCACCAGATTCTTAATATCTTTGGGGGTAAAATCGGTTAGCTCATCATGTTGCACCACTTGTCCTGGCCCTGGCAGCACAGCTTTCCTTCGTATTACCGGGGCAGCTTGCCTTTTTGGTTCGTCCTGCAATGGGCCCTTCTCCTCCAGTATGGGGACTTCCTCATCTGATTCCCAAATATCCCCATCCCAAGTTGTCGGGTCCCAGTCAGGGTCGATGACAATGGTCCGTACCCGGCTCCCCTTCTGCTCCAGTTTTCTCCCTCACCTGTTCTTTACCACTCGTACCGCATACTGTGTCGCCAATTTAGCACATTTCTCCTCCAGGAGCTCCCTCTGATCGTTTGTCTCCAGCAGAGCCTGCCTCTGCACCACCTGGGTGGCTCGGACCACCTCTAACTGCTCTTAGAGGAGCTGATTCCTCTCCTGTTCCTCTTTTAGGTGCCCCACTAAAATCTTATATGCACACAGCAGAGCACCTCCCATCCGACCGGCATGTTCCAGTCGGACCGAGTTGTTAGTATGGTCAGTCTTCCCAAACCGACCCCAATACTGTAACATCGCCCTGGGGTCCTTCTGGGTCCACGGTTCTGGAGATACCGGGGTGCAGGTCTCCCATCGGTCACATAGAGCATTCCACGGTTCTGGCCTCCATTCAGGACGCTCCCTCGGAGGCACAGCCTCTCTACAGTCACCCTTGCTGCCTGCAGCTCTCCCAAAAAAGAACCGCCGCATGTCGCACACACAATAAAGACCACAAACACAAATAGTACAAACACGATTTCTATCAAGTGGCACGACCTCACGTAGCTGTGCACTCGCCTTAGTGAGTTCAACTATTTCAATAGCACAAACAATTTCTATCCAGTGGCACGACCTCACCTAGCTATGCACTCCACTAGTGAGTTCCACTCTTTAATTGCCGAATCCCATCCTCGTCGCCAATTATGTTCCAGATGGGCTGGGGATTCGGCAATAATCACGCCAGAACAAGGTGAATACATCAAGCATTTATTCAGGTGAAAGCACATTAAAGAAGCAAAGTATGGATAACTACTCACGAGGTGATACCTGCCAGTGGAATACTGGACCCAAACACCCTCTCGAGTTGGCAGACCAGAGAGAGAGAGTTGCTGACTGGCTCCCATGGAGACAGCGTAGACCTCAGAGTTTGGAGTTTCTCCTCTTCCCCGCTCTCTCCGCACTGTCCTTTCTATACTTGGTGCATCCTGGCACGTAGGGTCAGTACAACCCAGGAGGCAGCCCGGGAGGCGGACAAACTCCTCCTTCAGTTGCGCACCTCTCCCCCTGGGGTACACAGGCGCGGATACCAGTCAGGGGTCCCAGCCCTCAATTCGAGGGTCCTGCCTTCCTCCTCTTCTTCCTCATTTCCATGTGTTTGACCTACAAAGCTAGTTTGGAGGATGTCTGCGGTTAAGTTGGCTACAAGCCCAGCCGAGCGGCTGGCTTCAACAGGTTTTCGGAGGGGGCTGCCTGTGAACCGGGCTGAGCAGCTGCCTCCGTGCTCCTTATTGCTCAGTCCAGGCAGGCAAACATCTTCTTTCTCACGGTCTGGCCTCTGCTTCCCACAGGGGATTTTTATGACTCTACAGATCATAGAAATTTCCATCTCCAATACACACCCACTTGTAACTGCATAAAGATAAATTTAATTGAATGCGGCTTTTCATATTGCCACCGAAAAATGACCACCAAATCTCAGCAAGAAAGCAGATAAGTGGGAGTGTGTTTGTCTGTAGACAACAAAAATAGAATTACATTTTTGCAAACTATTTTTCCCACTGTCTGACAAGTATGATTTCTATGCAGTGTATGATACTGGCCAGAAATCTGCTGGTCTGCAGATTATGATCAACCAGTCATAATTCCTCCCAATAGCTGATGATGGAAGATGTGTGAGTCATGACCTAACTAACCTTATTTTTGGATGTTGAGCTCTGGGGTTGCAGAGGAGGTTGTGTTGCTAAACATATACTCTGGGAGCAGAAAAGAGCTCAACTATTTAAAAGAATAGTGCTTATTTAAAGCAATCAGTTTACTAACAAGGAAAGCTGCAAAAAGTATGTTCATCTGAGATCCAACATCACTTCATAATAAATGGAGCAAAACTGTAAGAGTAGCTTTTAATATATATTTCTTATAAGAACCTCTAAGGCCTAGTGAGAGTGTTGCAATTACTAGCAACTACTATAGTTCTGTGGTGCCCGGATACCGGCCATGGGTATTATGTCACTGGAATGAGCAAAACAGGCAGATTTTGGAATGGAAATAGGCATCTTATTCTGTTTCTGGACTGTCTGACTGGCATCCCTGGATAACCACTCCTGAGGCAGAATCCAGATGGGCATGAAGAAATTAAGATACTGCATTATAATAATGAGTGCAAGGAAACAGTGCTCGAACTGATCTTGTCCTGTTCCTGCTCACTTCAACCCTTTTTTTTCATTCTCATGTTGGTTTTCACAATCTGGTACATTCACGTAGCTAGCAGATTATGTTTGGATACAAAGTTTGTCAAGCTTGCTCCATGGAAATCAGTGAGAAAATTTGCACTGATTTCAGGAGAGACAGACTCTTATCATCTGCAGTGTAAAAGGGCAGACATAGATCATTAATATTATACTTCTTTTGCAGGAGTATGATATGAGATTAGGAGAACTCTCATTTTGACACTAGCTGGTATGAGTCTATTTTGGAGGTACTCAGCTACTCCATTCAGTTCATTAAACAGGAGGGCTGTGACTCAGCTGAAATCATTTGCTTTCTAGTTCCCTATAATATGGACATTTTTAAAGTAGGGCACATATATAGAGGAAGCCAGCAAAGGAGTCTGTTGAATAAATCTTTCAGTCCTTCCTGAAGCCTCAGCAATTGAAATGCTGTTTCAAAACAACCTTTATTCTGCTTGAAGACTTAGTACATTTTTTAAAGCAACTTAAAACCAATACACGGCTCCATCAATTCTATGCTTGAACAAAATTTCAAGGGGGCAAGTTTTCATTGTTGCCTTGTAAAGGCAATTTACAACTCACCTTATCCTCCACCTCCTCAAAGACCATTTTGAAACAAAGTAATCTTAATGTTTTAAACACATTTAACAGAACAGAGCTTTATTTTTAAAACAATAATAATAAAAAAATAGCAGCATCTTGGACAGCTAATGCAGTCTCATCAGAACAAGTGCAATATAACATTACCAACTCACATGGCCCATTTAATCTTCTACTGCAGTAAATACATGATTATTCTACATAAAATGTTGCATTTTGGAACCTTGTCCCATGGGAGGCATTGTGCTTTGAGCTGCCCATTTCTAAAGTGACCCTGAAAAAAATAGCATCAGGATTCACTTTCCCAACTTAATACCATGCATAGCAAAATCACTGTGTGAAAATTGGCAGAAGTTTTTCCCCATTAGAAGCATCTGAAGGTTTTCCCAAGCATTATTATTTCATTGCCAATTACAAAGACAAAGCCATTTCTTTACTACAGAATAGTTGACACCAAATAGAAAATTTGAAGATTTGGTTTTACAGATTGTTTGACAAGATTTCTTAGATAAGTGAACCATACAGACAAGCTTTTAAAATAAAGTAAAATAAAAAACAGAGAAACTTGGCCTTTTAATTGTATTCAGAAACATGCTGCACCCACCTAGATAGTGTGTACATGTGTAAATGAAATTAATGATGTCACTTACTGAAGTCAGCAAAAAGGTTATGTTTGGTGCAAATGGACCTATATTAGGATCTATTCATACATCCACACTGCATATGTGTGCACATATGCACACAACCATGCACACTCCCAAACCCTCAAATCCAAATTTCAAATTAAAGAAAACAAAAACTCGCATGTTTTTTCTTCATATTGCTTGAGAGTACTAGGTTCTCGGTGCTATGTGTCATAGCTTTCAAAAGCCTTGTGAAAGTGCTGCTGCAGTACAGCATACTCAGGGATTTAAAATAAAACAAAAAAAATTCCACCCCCCAAAAGAACAAAAAACACCTGAACCATAACCCACTCCAAACCATTATTAGATGGGAACACTATATATCAATAGAAATACAGAAAATCATCATGTTTCTTCAGTAATATTCATATTTTTTTCCAGATAGTCTGTTTTATATAAAATCAAAAGTGGAGTGAGCAATATGGTATATTAAGGAAAAACAACCCTGCAGTGAACAGGGCCTTTGGCAGGATGCAGTGCTGTGTGTTGTAGAGGAAGGGAAATGTAGAGGCCACCCAATGCTGGGACAATATAGAACTCCTTCCAAGGGCTTAAGTGATCCTTAAGTGATCCTTGTGCATTGCACAGACTCTGTGTAGGCAGGACTTCTCTCTGAGAAGCCCTATGTCCTAGTTCCCACAACACAGTGCTTGACTTGCTGTTGCTTATGGAAGAAAAGCCAGGGCCAAATTTGCACAAACACTATTTTTCTCTGCTGTAACCACAGATGTTGTATAGTATGGCACAACAGAGCAACAAATGGCATCCCAAAATGGGCTGGACATGCTAAGAATATGGCCCACTGACATAGCACAAGTTTTCTTAATATGAAGAAAATTAGATCCAAATTAGAAAGAAAATAACCATAGATTTTCTTGAGAAATATTAAGTGAAGCATCAATTCTGATTACATATAATTTTCTTAGAGAAACATAAGGTACAAATTTACACCTAAAATTTCCAAAAGTAACGTCAGAAGAGTATTTTGGACTGCTACAAGTGTTAAATTGTTGCACACCTAACTGATTTCTAAATTTAAGCGCGGTAGTATGACTGTCATGCAAACACTTGTTGGAGCTTTCAATAGTAAAAGAAAGTTACTAGAAAACTAAATTCACATGGTCCCATTCTAAGACACCTGACTGGAGGAGAATGAGGAAGAGATAAAGACTAAAATTCTACTCAGAAAAAAAAAAATCTGAATAATTTTTTTTTTTAAGCAATGACCATCTTGATATAATAACATTGATTAAATCGTGTTTCCTGATACAAGTTTCAGTAAGAAAATACATCTACAGGAAAGCAAGAATAACCCACCAAAAAGGCACAAAATCCAAATAAAAACAAAAGCCTTAAAGCAACAGAAATGAAGGGATAATGTAAAAATTAAGAGATAATATAAAAATACTGGTGACTGGCAAATATCCTATTATTTCCAATAGCTTAATAAATACTGCATATTTTGTCTCATAACATATATTTCTAAAACAGAGCTATTATGAGAGAACTCCATGGGTCTGACTCTTTTGATTGTATGTGTACAAATACCTTTAATAGTAATGGGTTTTCACTTTGTACCTCAAGGGAAGAGTAAACTCTTATCTTCACTTAGTCAGAACTTTTTCAAGACTTCTCTGAACATTTTATCAGTTTGTAATATGTGAATTTACTCAGCATGGTTTCAGAAATTATTAACCATTTCAAGCCACCCACAGTCGAGAGTCCCAGAATTCTTAATAAGTTTGTGTTAGTGGGATTCACGCAGTTGTTTCCTTTAACAAAACTACAATTCTACAAGTCTTTGGTGCTGAATTATAAAAGTATTTGCTTTGATATTGCCTTAGTCCATAAACTTATGAAAATAAATCTGAAATGTTAATTATGACAGCCTGATGATATTTAAAACATAGGTTTTCCAGTCTTAATAAGCTCTACATTGCATCCAATTGTTCTGAGCAAAGGTGATATTTTTTCCACAACACTAATACAATAAAAAATCCTAGGTAATTCTTTAGAGAAACTTCCTTCATATGAAATGAAAATATCTCAACATGCTAACAAAAATTCTGCAACAGTAGGTCAAGATGTCATTTATTTACTATGAAGAGCAGATTAATTCTGAAATTCAAACTCTCCTCATAGCCAAATCTTCCTTTTTTTTTCTGCAGTCTTTATCACAAAAGGATATACAACTTTTCTTCTTCCAAATACAAAGACAATCAAGGCGGAAGTTCAAAATGTTTCATGAAGCAAACATAGCACGATACCATATTCTAAAGATGAAACAATATTGTTGGACTCATTGATAATTTGTAATATTCATATACTTTTATTCAATAAAGCAGCTTTGAAGCTTATCTGGCACTGCCCAACAAAATATTTAGTCAAAAAATAATGAACTTTTTAAACTTTGAGCTAGTAGCTCAATATTCTATACAAAGAAAATGGTAAAATATTTCATAGTTTTAATTCTCTTGCTGGCTTCCTGTACATTTCTTAAAAAAAAAATTATCATCAGGAAATATATTCTCAGGCAAAAGAAAGAAAGAAAAAGAAGGCAAGGAAAGAAGAATGAAAAACAAGCTTAACCTGTAGATATGCTTGAGACAAGACCAAAGCCGAAAGAAAATTCAGTATTGCATAGCACGGTCTAAGGATTCAGCTTTCGGCAAACCAACAAGGGGAGAGAGAAGCAGTTTGGTATTGATAGTTTCCATCAATGATAGCTAGTCATCCAATACTATTTACATTATTATATATTGTATGCCATTTAAAGTCCTGTTTTCTTCAGTCTTAAATATATTCTTAAAACAGGATTTTTAAACATCTAAACAAAACACTTCCTGGCACTTTGCTATTACAATTCCTCTGAACAATATATTGTAACTGGCGTCCTTTTAAAGTGTCTCTTAGAAACGAAAGTGCCATTCTGCTACATATCTTTCACCAGAATCCAAAAAATCCGCAATGCTGTGTGTCTGGATCCATCAAGTGCAGCAACACCAAATCCAAACCAGGTTGTGACCAAGAAATTCCAATAACTGGATCGCGAAGACCTCTGACACCTGTGGTCTGCAAAATCCAACATTCTAGCTGGTAAAGCTTCAGAAGTGGTCGTAAACAAGCACCATGGTTAAAGGCCTCTATGTCCCTGCAGGGAGATCAGGTTAGGATTTCTCTCTTGTGTTTTTCTTTTCTTAATTAAAAAAAAGCACTTCAGATTAGAAACATACATTCACAGCTTAATACTGTGATCTCTCCCACTGCAGTTGTGAAGAAAAGCTCTAGTCCCATCTGAAGACAGATAGCTTTGATACTGCAGCTCGAATTCTTGAGTAAGGCTGAAAGGAGCCTCCTTTCTCTAGAGGCCTCAATGTTGTCAAATCTTTTCTTTAGAAAAAACAGCCCAGAGTATTAACATCTTCATCGCCTCTGTTGTGCATATACTGGGTAGGCTAGCGTGACATTGAGAGAGTCATTGTGCTGCACAAGCGACGTGTGTTGATAATGTAGCACCAGTTCTTTGAGCGAGTTGTACAAGTTATATGGCTCTGCAAATCCATACCCAGTAGGTGTTTTGTTTATCACACAGTGCTTTACTTCTCCATCCACCCTAAAAAGGAAAACAAGAAGTAGGTTTTAGTTCAACAGTACAATCAAGATGAACTAGAAAATATGGTATTGGCAAAACATCTTCCAATGCTATTCACTGTATGTAATTTCTGTCTTGTATATTGGGATAATGGTAAAAGTCTAGGTTTAACCAAAATTCCCACATGATCTGTTAACTTTTAAAGACAGTAAGCAGACAGGACACTACAGATGAACATATAGGAGGTATTCCATGCTCTGATTCCCCTCCTTCTCCATGAGGCTCATCTGCAGGAGTGCCACAGGATGGAGCTATGTAGGAAGGGAGGAGCAGCAACAGGAAAGGGTGGTCTCAGGCAGAGTTTGGTATCTGCTTCTCAGCCCTAGATACAGTGGGGTCCCTGCATATGCCAGTTTACATCTGCCCCTCAGGTTGCATCATTCTCAAAGCAGGGTACGTACATGACAGAGCAAGCATAGCAGCCTTGTTTGCTACTCTCTCGAACAAGGAATGTTCCATCTCGCTTGCTCCGCAGCAGATTTTCAGCTTGGCTTCTATTGATATTTCCCACATTCCATGTTCTCTCATCATGATGGGGCAAGTCCTCATCATCTTCTACCATGGAGTATTGGCTGTTGAAATATGACAAAATACATTTACGAAATGTGTTACCAAGCAAAACCCAAGAGCAAACTAATTCCTCCTTCACACTACTTAAAAAAGTAAGTCAGTGGCTAGTAGCCTCCCTGGTAAATCAAGGGATGTAAATCATGTAATACTGCAACATTTCAACTGCTGAGTAAAAATAAAATGTAAGTTCTGGTCCTTGTTTCTTTTAAAAATACTCATGTAAATCTGAAGAAGGAAATAAAAGGATGCTGTTTTATCTTTCAGTATCTGCTGCAAGAACCTCAGTGCTTTTACTGTTGCTCGCTGTTTTGGTAAATAACAAGCCCAGTGAAATCAATTCCTCCTGAGTCAGCTTCGTTTACAAATCAGAATACTTGATCAGCAGTGAAAAATAATGCAGTATATCGACTACAGCTGCTGCTTGGGAAAGCTATGAGCAGCCATACAAGTAGACAGACTAATTACTCATAGGGGAGATGGCTGCATGAAAAGGGTGAAATGATACAGTAGTCTCTCTACTTATAACTAGATTATAAGAGCATATAATACAGATTTTTTTTTTTCTTCCAAAACAGTCACCAACTATAAAGATAATTCAAAGTTGAATAGACCCCTCCGAGCTAAAGACCACCATGAAAGAAGACATCTCCAAATTTGTTGTGTGAACAGCACTATTTTACAAGTGGAAACCGGTGGCTACATATTCTCCATTATATCACCTTTGATCTGTGCTAGAACTGCGTGAATGACATGGCTTCAAAACATCTCTGCCAGTTTTGTAACCTTACTTCTACCAAGGCAGTCACAGCACGATTTCCAGGATAACAGTAGGTGACTAAGTAAACCAAACCAAACTAAAACAGTCCACTAACATGGACAAGGCTAGGATGTAAGCCCACAAAACAGTCATTGTCAATATAGTCTTCTTGCTACACGTCACTCAGCCAGGCAGTGTAAAAAGCATAACAGGAAATTACATAAGTGACACTGTTGATATGGATTTTATGGATTTTTACTCACAAGATTCTTTTTTCATTTATTTATATATATATATATATATATATCTGTTCATTGCTTCTATGCTTAGTATTTTAAATCATAGAATCATAGAATGCTTAAGGTTGGAAGGGACCTCTAGAGATCATCTAGTCCAACCCTCCTGCACACGCAGGGTCACCTAGAGCACATGACACAGGACTGCGTCCAAGCGGGTTTGGAAGATCTCCAGAGAAGGAGACTCCACAAGCTCTCTGGGCAGCCTGTTCCAGTGCTCTGTCACCCTCACTGTTAAGAAATTTTTCCTTAAGCTCATGCAGAACTTTTGGTGCTTCAGTTTGTGGCCATTACCTCTAGTTCTGTCGGTGGCCATCCCTGAAAAGAGGCCAGCCCCATCCTCCTCACTGCCTCCCTTGAGGTACTTATAGACACTGATCAGGTCCCCTCTCAGCCTTCTCTTCTCCAGGCTGAACAGGCCCAGCTCCCTCAGCCTCTCCTCATAGGGCAGATGTTCCAGGCCCCTGATCATCCTTGTAGCCCTGCGCTGGACTCTCTCCAGCAGATCCACATCCCTCTTGTACTGGGGAGCCCAGAACTGGAAAGAGTGCTCCAGATGTGGCCTCACCAGGGCTGAGGGGCAGGATCCCCTCCCTCAACCTGCTGGAGACGCTCTTCTTAACGCACCCCAGGATCCCATTGGCCTTCTTGGCCACGAGAGCACACTGCTGCCTCATGATCAACTCGTCGTCCACCATGACACTCAGGTCTCTCTCTGCAGAGCTGCTCTCCAGAAGGTCAGTCCCCAGCCTGTACTGGTGTCTGGGGTTATTCCTCCCCAGGTGCAGAACCTTGCACTTGGCCTTGTTGAATTGCATGAGGTTTTTCACCGCCCAGTTGTCCAGTCTGTCCAGGTCCCTCTGGATGGCAGCGCAGCCCTCTGGGGTATCAGCTACTCCTCCCAGTTTCGTATCATCAGCAAACTTGCTGAGGGAGCACTCTGTGCCTTCATCCAGCTCATTGATGAATAAATTGAACAGGAGTGGACTGAGGACTGACCCCTGGGGGACACCGCTAGCTACAGGCCTCCAACTAGACTCTGCACTGCTGATCACCACCCTCTGAGCTCTGCCATCCAGCCAGTTCCTAATCCACCTCACTATCCACTTATCTATCCTACACTTCCGGAGCTTGCCCAGGAGGATGTTGTGAGGGACAATGTCAAAAGCCTTGGTGAAGTCAAGATAGACGACCCACTCCTCTCCCCTCATCTATCCAGCCGGTCATTCCATCATAGAAGGCTATCAGGTTAGTCAATCAAGATTTCCACTTGGTGAATTCTTGCTGACTACTCTTGAGCACCTTCTTGTCCTCCACGTGCCTGGAGACAACAGCCAGCATGAGCCGTTCCATCACTTTTCCGGGGGACGGAGGTGAGGCTCACTGGCCTGTAGTTGCCTAGGTCCTCCTTCTTGCCTTTTTTGAAGGCTGGCGTGACATTGGCCTTCTTCCAGTCCTCCGGCACCTCCCCCTTTCTCCAGGATCTTTCAAAGATGATGGAGAGTGGCTTAGCTAAGACATCCACCAGCTCATGCAGAACTCTGGGGTGCATCCCATCAGGGCCCATGGATTTGTGGGTATCGAGTTTCCTTAGGTGCTCTCTGACCCAATCTTCCTCTACCCAGGGCGAGTCTTCCTCTCTCCAGGCTTCTTCTCTTGTCCCTAGGGCCTGGGACTCTAAAGGGCTGCCCTTGGTAAACACCGAAGCAATGAAGGCATTCAGCAACTCTGCTTTTTCTGTGTTATTTGTAACCAGGGTACCCATCCCATTCACCAGCGGACCCACGTTTTCCCTGATCTTCCTTTTGCTGTTCATATATTTGAAGAAGCTTTTCTTGTTATTTTTAACACCCCTTGCCAGATTGCGTTCCAGACGTGCCTTAGCTTTCCTTGTCGCATCTCTGCATTCCCTGACTACATTCCTGTATTTCTCCCAGGGGGCCTGTCCTTTTTTCCACATTCTGTATACCGCCACCTTCTGCTTGAGCATAGCCACAAGCTCCTTGCTCATCCACGCAGGTCTCCTGCCCCCTCTGCCTGACTTCTTACACACAGGGATGCACTGTTGCTGGGCGTGGAGGAAGTGCCGCTTGAAAACTAACCAGCTCTCTTGGGCCCCCCTTCCTTCTAGAGCTCTAGCCCAGGAGATTCTTCTGAGGCGGTCTCTGAAGAGGCCAAAGTTGGCCCTCCTGAAGTCCATGGGTGCAAGGCTACTTACAGCCCTGCCTCCTCCTCGTTGCATCCTGAACTCCACCAACTCATGGTCACTGCAGCCAAGGCTAACCCCCACCTTCACTTCTCCTACAAGTCTCTCTCCCTATTTGTTAGCACGAGGTCCAGTAGCCCACCTCTCCTCATCGGCTCCTCCACAACCTACGTCAAAAAGTTATCATCAATGCACTGCAGAAACCTCCAGGACTGTTTGTGCCTGGCTGTGTTGTCCTTCCAGTTGATGTCAGGGTGGTTGAAGTCCCCCATGAGAACCAGGGCCTGTGACTGTGAGGCAACATCCAGCTGGCTATAGAAGGCCTCATCAACTTCCTCATCCTGGTCAGGTGGCCTGTAGCAGACACCCACCACAGTGTCTCCCACATTAGCCTGCCCTTTAACCCTTACCCACTCAATTCACTCATCATCCACCCCCAGGTTGAGCTCCATGCATTCCAGTTGCTCTCTCACATAAAGAGCAACTCCACCACCTCGCCTTCCCAGCCTGTCCTTCCTAAAGAGCACATAGCCTTCCATGGCAGCGCTCCAGTCGTGCGAGCTATCCCACCACGTCTCTGTGATTCCAATGAGATCATGACCCTGGGACCACACACAGATCTCCAGTTCGTCCTGCTTATTCCCCATGCTTCGCGCATTGGCGTACAGGCATTTCAGGGAAGTAACTGAGCTTGCAGGTTCCCCAGGAAGGGTGAAAGAGGACCCTCTATAATCATTTCCTATCCTTACTTCCCTACTACCATACTCCCGCTGGACACCATGTGACCTTGGCTGTGTGGTAATGATCGCCGTGTCTGTGTGACACTCCCCTTCCCCCTTCTTGCCTAGTTTAAAGCCCTCCTAACCAGGTTGGCAAAGAGACATGTGCCGCTCTTGCTGAGATGGTTCCCATCATTCCCCACTAGCTGGTGGTCATCAAACAAAGTCCCATAGTCATAGAAACCAAAACCCTGTTGCCAAGCCCAGCGAGCTGTTAATCTGCCATATCTGCCTTCTCCTTCTTGAATCCATTCCCTTCGTTGGTAGGATAAACTGTGACATTGGTTTACATTCTCACCAACTGGATGCCTTTCACCCAGGAATTAAATGATACCTATTCAGTGGCCAAGCCCACGTCAAAAACATAAATGAAACTGAATTGCTCAAATGACATAATACTGTCTTGCTACTACTTCTCAGAAAAATTAACCAAACCATAAAGCAGAGAAGAATCACTCTTCAACAAACACATTTTATCATCTCTGATACCATGGTGATATACTACTTTGGTACCACTATACTGGATGGCTCCCTGGTACTAATATTTGAGCTTTGGAAAGAGCCTACCTATGCCTGAGACATGAATGCTTACCCTTCCATGTAACATCCCTCCAAGATACTAACACCTTATGACATTTACTTTACTGGTAAGAATAAAGACACTGGCTAGGTTCCAGTGCTTTGCTATTTTGCTGTATAGATGCCTGATTATGTACCTCTCTGAACAATGGCACTAGAGGATGAGATAAGAGTCCCTTCTAATGCTTGCATTATGGAGGCTGCCATGTGTTAAGTGTACACTGCCAGTGGATAACTAGGCTTGAGATTTCCTCTTTGTGGTCTTGGAATTAAATATGCTTTATCTCATTATTATATAAGATGAATTGAAATACCAGGAATATTTAAATCTTTTAATACTCACTCTTCTGTATTTTCATTGCCCAGCCATTCATTAAGCTTCTTCTGCCGAACACCTTTTTGAGTCAGCCACCTAGACAAAAATCACACAAAGAAGTTGTTATTCAGAGAAGTCAGATGCTAATAAAAACAAACTTAAAATACATTTTTATTAATTCATAATGATACTTACATTAAATACTGGTCTCTTGTTTTCCTCAGCTGTATCAGGTCTGGTTTAATGCTGTTCATACGCTTGTCTATCTCTCTATATTCAGCTGCTTGCTTCTTCAAATCCTCTTCTAATCTGTGCCGGCTGTCCACAATTTCACTTATTCGAGACTTCAATTTTTCATAGTTGTGCATAATTCTGAATGGCATAATTTGGTAGGTTATACTCTCATGACTTATTCACAACTTAATCTACTATTTTCTTATGTAGATATTTAAGAGAATAGATTATTTCTCTAGATGTAGGTGCACATTGAGCAAACTCACTTCTACCCTACTTGAGGCTTGCTTAGCTTACAACTGAACTGTATACTTGCCAATGTACTATAATTTTAGGTAGATCTGTACTTCATACTGTTTCTTTCCTAAAAAGCATACAATTTGAAGTACAAATACAAATACTGACCTTTGTATTTCCTTCTCATTTCCTTCACGTTTAAATTTTTCAATGTATTCCTTACTGTATCTTTCTTGTGTCTGGCACTGCTCTTCAAATATTTTTATTGTTTCATTAAATGCTTCAATAGCTGTTCTTTTCATTTGAATTTCCTGAAAATAAAATAATTGTTATTACAGTTCTTATCAAACAGAAGGGATAATTTATTGGTTTGTATCACTGAAGAGAGACTTTAGTATGTTTTAACAGAATGGCTTAAATCCCTTTACTAAGAATGCATTCTGTCTGCAAAGCCTTACAAAAAATAGAAAACGGGCCTGTGCAAACTGCTAACACCATGAGGCTTTCCAAGAAAGGCAAACTGCTAGACAAAGGCCTAGTTTCAATATTTGTTTTGTATAAATAAGTTTTATTTGTGAGAATTGGAAGTTTATGGCACTGCACTTTGCCCTTTCTAACAACTAATGTTCTTGGAAGTATAGCTGCATTCTAAGATGTAGCACTGAACAAATCTCCAGATTTAATCTATTCCATCCTCCTGCACCTACACAGCTAGATGATATCCAAGTCTTTAAGGCAACTTTCAGGTTGCTTGAATACCTAGACCTTGCTTTGGTTATTTTTAGGCATATTTCCTCTATATTGTAGGAAGCTGTCTTGATCCTTAGGCTGTAAAACAGCACCAACAGCACTAATCCCATTGGCATTTCAAGACCCGGTTAAAATGAAAGAAGCATAGAGCCACCTTTTCAATCCTGCACTATATCTACACATCACCTCTCCACTCTGCATAGATGAAGCCAGCTCCTTCAAAAACTAATAATAAAACTAATAATAAAACACAAAGTTCCCTTACAAATATGTCTTGAAAATCTGCGCTTGACCTGATGAGGTCAGTGTGCAGAAGTGCTGCTAACCAAGGGAGTTCTGAGCTTGCTCTGGATGCAGGTGTTGGGCTTAACCATGGGGTCAGGTTGCAGGTGGTGATGGTTTAACCATGAGTAAGCAATTCCATTATACAGAGCAAGCACATCAAGTATGTTTCCTCTTTTAGGCAATGGTAGTGGTGGAGGAAGGGAGCAGGAGGAGGTGGCTGTCAGAGATGGCAGGATGGATTTATAGCAATATTCTTCTAAAACCACAGAAGACAACCTCCACTTTCTGTCTGGTTTCAAATGTAGCTCACCTGAGATGTTCTTGTATAGTCTTCATAGAGTCTGTCATATTCTCGGCTTTTTTCTTGGAACTGGGTATTATATTCATGTAATTTCTTTCCCACTGCTTCAATGCTATCCTCTTTTACTACTTGATCCTGGGAGGATGGGAAGAAGGAAATATATCCAGTAAAGAAACAATTACACTGCAAAGATTTGCAGGATAATGCCGCTTAAAAATGCCCAAATATTTTGCATTGAAGAGGTGGTATCTCATCAATATGGAGATACCACATACTATATGCATACAATATGCAAATTAGAAATAAAATTAATGACAAAAAAGTGCATTGCAAATGCACAGCTTTGTACTAAAAATTATATAATTCATTGTTAATGAGTGATATATTTATTAGCATAATGACTTTATTTCTTGTATATACAATATGTAAAGTTTTAATTATCTATTTGCAATTTACGGCTTTTTTTTTTTGAATCTAGCTTTATATTCTTTTTTTTCAAATATCAACAGGCGTGAGGTTCTTCATAATCAGTGACACCTCAGATTGTAATAACTTCTCTGTATTTAAGTGGAACACAAAGAAAATAAACCAAATTACCTGCTGGTACTTAGATACTGGATACAGTAATTTTACATCCAGTTTAGGATTATACTGGGCTAGAGATTCATTCCGGTAGTGGTTTATTAGCTCGACCACAGAGTTGAAAGTTAAGGGGTCAGAAAAGCCGTATTTCCCATCTCGGTGAAATATTTTGATCAATTTGTTGTTTCCTCCTTTCCTGCAAATGAAGTTTGTTGAAAATTCAGGCATAATTCAAATACTATTGCCTAAAGAACATGCATTTTCATATTTAGTATTTCATGTATACTGTTAGGTGTTACCAATCTAGTGTAGCTATCATACCTTAGTGTAAGGGTATAGTCCCCATGCATTTTGGTTGAAGCATCTCGTACCAAAAAGGTACCATCAGCAGTATCTCGAAGCTTCTCATTTACTTCTTCCCTAAAATGAAATCAAAAGCAGTCAATGATTTCAGCTACTTCTCACTCATTTCTTCTCTCACTGTGCTCTAATTTCTTCTGCTTTAAAAGAACTATTTTTAAGAGCCTTCCTGATCTCCATATGACCACAGCTTCTTAATAGCTTATATAATATTACTAGTGAACAAATCGAATATAAAAATGGTATCTTCAATATCCTCTGACTGTTGGAACAAAATAATATTAATGCAAAAGTCTTTCTGCTTGTTCATACAAGCCCAGGCAATTGGAGAAGCTGGTCTAATGTACCTATATATAGCACAGTTAAAAATGTTGTTAATATATGGCACTTGCTAGTCTGGTTTATTATTAACTATTGTGCCTGGATTTGAGGGTCTCGATGAAAGAAAAGAAGAAAATACTCATTTCTTAGTGTTGTCCTCTCATTTCACATAGCTGTCTTGCAATAATACAACAAGCACCAAATAATTGTACATATTACATTCTAACTGACTGCCAGTAACCTTTTAGTCATGTGTGGCAGAAAAACAGCTG
>NW_028288647.1:0-47892 GCF_059628265.1 Tinamus guttatus
ATGGATGAAGCGGAGAGCCCCGTTTGGAGTGAGGCGTCTGCAAAGGGCATGCCAAAGGAGTGTTTTGCTGTGCCAAGACTCGTGCTGCGCACGCTTTGTGCTTGGAGTGAGAAACAGGTTCCTTGGTGTTTCCTGCGAAACGCTTTAGCAGCCCGTTGGTGCTAGTATGGAGTCAGGGGATGGATGAAGCGGAGAGCCCCGTTTGGAGTGAGGCTGCAAAGGGCATGCCAAAGGAAGTGTTTTGCTGTGCCAAGACTCGTGCTGCGCACGCTTTGTGCTTGGAGTGAGAAACAGGTTCCTTGGTGTTTCTGCGAAACGCTTTAGCAGCCCGTTGGTGCTAGTATGGAGTCAGGGGATGGATGAAGCGGAGAGCCCCGTTTGGAGTGAGGCTGCAAAGGGCATGCCAAAGGAAGTGTTTTGCTGTGCCAAGACTCGTGCTGCGCACGCTTTGTGCTTGGAGTGAGAAACAGGTTCCTTGGTGTTTTCTGCGAAACGCTTTAGCAGCCCGTGGTGCTAGTATGGAGTCAGGGGATGGATGAAGCGGAGAGCCCGTTTGGAGTGAGGCTGCAAAGGGCATGCCAAAGGAAGTGTTTTGCTGTGCCAAGACTCGTGCTGCGCACGCTTTGTGCTTGGAGTGAGAAACAGGTTCCTTGGTGTTTTCTGCGAAACGCTTTAGCAGCCCGTTGGTGCTAGTATGGAGTCAGGGATGGATGAAGCGGAGAGCCCCGTTTGGAGTGAGGCTGCAAAGGGCATGCCAAAGGAAGTGTTCTGCTGTGCCAAGACTCGTGCTGCGCACGCTTTGTGTTGGAGTGAGAAACAGGTTCCTTGGTGTTTTCTGCGAAACGCTTTAGCAGCCCGTTGGTGCTAGTATGGAGTCAGGGATGGATGAAGCGGAGAGCCCCGTTTGGAGTGAGGCTGCAAAGGGCATGCAAAGGAAGTGTTCTGCTGTGCCAAGACTCGTGCTGCGCACGCTTTGTGGTTGGAGTGAGAAACAGGTTCCTTGGTGTTTCTGCGAAACGCTTTAGCAGCCCGTTGGTGCTAGTATGGAGTCAGGGGATGGATGAAGCGGAGAGCCCCGTTTGGAGTGAGGCTGCAAAGGGCATGCCAAAGGAAGTGTTTTGCTGTGCCAAGACTCGTGCTGCGCACGCTTTGTGCTTGGAGTGAGAAACAGGTTCCTTGGTGTTTTCTGCGAAACGCTTTAGCAGCCCGTTGGTGCTAGTATGGAGTCAGGGGATGGATGAAGCGGAGAGCCCGTTTGGAGTGAGGCTGCAAAGGGCATGCCAAAGGAAGTGTTTTGCTGTGCCAAGACTCGTGCTGCGCACGCTTTGTGCTTGGAGTGAGAAACAGGTTCCTTGGTGTTTTCTGCGAAACGCTTTAGCAGCCCGTTGGTGCTAGTATGGAGTCAGGGGATGGATGAAGCGGAGAGCCCCGTTTGGAGTGAGGCTGCAAAGGGCATGCCAAAGGAAGTGTTTTGCTGTGCCAAGACTCGTGCTGCGCACGCTTTGTGCTTGGAGTGAGAAACAGGTTCCTTGGTGTTTTCTGCGAAACGCTTTAGCAGCCCGTTGGTGCTAGTATGGAGTCAGGGGATGGATGAAGCGGAGAGCCCTGTTTGGAGTGAGGCTGCAAAGGGCATGCCAAAGGAAGTGTTTTGCTGTGCCAAGACTCGTGCTGCGCACGCTTTGTGCTTGGAGTGAGAAACAGGTTCCTTGGTGTTTTTCTGCGAAACGCTTTAGCAGCCCGTTGGTGCTAGTATGGAGTCAGGGGATGGATGAAGCGGAGAGCCCCGTTTGGAGTGAGGCTGCAAAGGGCATGCCAAGGGAAGTGTTCTGCTGTGCCAAGACTCGTGCTGCGCACGCTTTGTGGTTGGGAGTGAGAAACAGGTTCCTTGGTGTTTTCTGCGAAACGCTTTAGCAGCCCGTTGGTGCTAGTATGGAGTCAGGGGCTGGATGAAGCGGAGAGCCCCGTTTGGAGTGAGGCTGCAAAGGGCATGCCAAAGGAAGTGTTCTGCTGTGCCAAGAGTCGTGCTGCGCACGCTTTGTGGTTGGAGTGAGAAACAGGTTCCTTGGTGTTTTCTGCGAAACGCTTTAGCAGCCCGTTGGTGCTAGTATGGAGTCAGGGGATGGATGAAGCGGAGAGCCCCGTTTGGAGTGAGGCTGCAAAGGGCATGCCAAAGGAAGTGTTTTGCTGTGCCAAGACTCGTGCTGCGCATGCTTTGTGCTTGGAGTGAGAAACAGGTTCCTTGGTGTTTTCTGCGAAATGCTTTAGCAGCCCGTTGGTGCTAGTATGGAGTCAGGGGATGGATGAAGCGGAGAGCCCCGTTTGGAGTGAGGCTGCAAAGGTCATGCCAAGGAAGTGTTCTGCTGTGCCAAGACTCGTGCTGCGCACGCTTTGTGTTGGAGTGAGAAACAGGTTCCTTGGTGTTTTCTGCGAAACGCTTTAGCAGCCGTTGGTGCTAGTATGGAGTCAGGGGCTGGATGAAGCGGAGAGCCCCGTTTGGAGTGAGGCTGCAAAGGGCATGCCAAAGGAAGTGTTTTGCTGTGCCAAGACTCGTGCTGCGCACGCTTTGTGCTTGGAGTGAGAAACAGGTTTCTTGGGTGTTTTCTGCGAAACGCTTTAGCAGCCCGTTGGTGCTAGTATGGAGTCAGGGGATGGATGAAGCGGAGAGCCCCGTTTGGAGTGAGGCTGCAAAGGGCATGCCAAAGGAAGTGTTTTGCTGTGCCAAGACTCGTGCTGCGCACGCTTTGTGCTTGGAGTGAGAAACAGGTTCCTTGGTGTTTTCTGCGAAACGCTTTAGCAGCCCGTTGGTGCTAGTATGGAGTCAGGGGATGGATGAAGCGGAGAGCCCCGTTTGGAGTGAGGCTGCAAAGGGCATGCCAAAGGAAGTGTTTTGCTGTGCCAAGACTCGTGCTGCGCACGCTTTGTGGTTGGAGTGAGAAACAGGTTCCTTGGTGTTTTCTGCGAAACGCTTTAGCAGCCCGTTGGTGCTAGTATGGAGTCAGGGGATGGATGAAGCGGAGAGCCCCGTTTGGAGTGAGGCTGCAAAGAGCATGCCAAAGAGTGTTCTGCTGTGCCAAGACTCGTGCTGCGCACGCTTTGTGCTTGGAGTGAGAAACAGGTTCCTTGGTGTTTTCTGCGAAACGCTTTAGCAGCCCGTTGGTGCTAGTATGGAGTCAGGGGATGGATGAAGCGGAGAGCCCCGTTTGGAGTGAGGCTGCAAAGGGCATGCCAAGGGAAGTGTTCTGCTGTGCCAAGACTCGTGCTGCGCACGCTTTGTGGTTGGAGTGAGAAACAGGTTCCTTGGTGTTTTCTGCGAAACGCTTTAGCAGCCCGTTGGTGCTAGTATGGAGTCAGGGGCTGGATGAAGCGGAGAGCCCCGTTTGGAGTGAGGCTGCAAAGGGCATGCCAAAGGAAGTGTTCTGCTGTGCCAAGAGTCGTGCTGCGCACGCTTTGTGGTTGGAGTGAGAAACAGGTTCCTTGGTGTTTTCTGCGAAACGCTTTAGCAGCCCGTTGGTGCTAGTATGGAGTCAGGGGATGGATGAAGCGGAGAGCCCCGTTTGGAGTGAGGCTGCAAAGGGCATGCAAAGGAAGTGTTTTGCTGTGCCAAGACTCGTGCTGCGCATGCTTTGTGCTTGGAGTGAGAAACAGGTTCCTTGGTGTTTTCTGCGAAATGCTTTAGCAGCCCGTTGGTGCTAGTATGGAGTCAGGGGATGGATGAAGCGGAGAGCCCGTTTGGAGTGAGCTGCAAAGGTCATGCCAAGGGAAGTGTTCTGCTGTGCCAAGACTCGTGCTGCGCACGCTTTGTGGTTGGAGTGAGAAACAGGTTCCTTGGTGTTTTCTGCGAAACGCTTTAGCAGCCCGTTGGTGCTAGTATGGAGTCAGGGGCTGGATGAAGCGGAGAGCCCCGTTTGGAGTGAGGCTGCAAAGGGCATGCCAAAGGAAGTGTTTTGCTGTGCCAAGACTCGTGCTGCGCACGCTTTGTGCTTGGAGTGAGAAACAGGTTTCTTGGGTGTTTTCTGCGAAACGCTTTAGCAGCCCGTTGGTGCTAGTATGGAGTCAGGGGATGGATGAAGCGGAGAGCCCCGTTTGGAGTGAGGCTGCAAAGGGCATGCCAAAGGAAGTGTTTTGCTGTGCCAAGACTCGTGCTGCGCACGCTTTGTGCTTGGAGTGAGAAACAGGTTCCTTGGTGTTTTCTGCGAAACGCTTTAGCAGCCCGTTGGTGCTAGTATGGAGTCAGGGGATGGATGAAGCGGAGAGCCCCGTTTGGAGTGAGGCTGCAAAGGGCATGCCAAAGGAAGTGTTTTGCTGTGCCAAGAGTCGTGCTGCGCACGCTTTGTGCTTGGAGTGAGAAACAGGTTCCTTGGTGTTTTCTGCGAAACGCTTTAGCAGCCCGTTGGTGCTAGTATGGAGTCAGGGGATGGATGAAGCGGAGAGCCCCGTTTGGAGTGAGGCTGCAAAGGGCATGCCAAAGGAAGTGTTCTGCTGTGCCAAGACTCGTGCTGCGCACGCTTTGTGCTTGGAGTGAGAAACAGGTTCCTTGGTGTTTTCTGCGAAACGCTTTAGCAGCCCGTTGGTGCTAGTATGGAGTCAGGGGCTGGATGAAGCGGAGAGCCCCGTTTGGAGTGAGGCTGCAAAGGGCATGCCAAAGGAAGTGTTCTGCTGTGCCAAGAGTCGTGCTGCGCACGCTTTGTGGTTGGAGTGAGAAACAGGTTCCTTGGTGTTTTCTGCAAAACGCTTTAGCAGCCCGTTGGTGCTAGTATGGAGTCAGGGGATGGATGAAGCGGAGAGCCCCGTTTGGAGTGAGGCTGCAAAGGGCATGCCAAAGGAAGTGTTTTGCTGTGCCAAGACTCGTGCTGCGCACGCTTTGTGCTTGGAGTGAGAAACAGGTTCCTTGGTGTTTTCTGCGAAACGCTTTAGCAGCCCGTTGGTGCTAGTATGGAGTCAGGGGCTGGATGAAGCGGAGAGCCCCGTTTGGAGTGAGGCTGCAAAGGGCATGCCAAAGGAAGTGTTTTGCTGTGCCAAAACTCGTGCTGCGCACGCTTTGTGCTTGGAGTGAGAAACAGGTTCCTTGGTGTTTTCTGCGAAACGCTTTAGCAGCCCGTTGGTGCTAGTATGGAGTCAGGGGCTGGATGAAGCGGAGAGCCCCGTTTGGAGTGAGGCTGCAAAGGGCATGCCAAAGGAAGTGTTCTGCTGTGCCAAGAGTCGTGCTGCGCACGCTTTGTGGTTGGAGTGAGAAACAGGTTCCTTGGTGTTTTCTGCGAAACGCTTTAGCAGCCCGTTGGTGCTAGTATGGAGTCAGGGGATGGATGAAGCGGAGAGCCCCGTTTGGAGTGAGGCTGCAAAGGGCATGCCAAAGGAAGTGTTTTGCTGTGCCAAGACTCGTGCTGCGCATGCTTTGTGCTTGGAGTGAGAAACAGGTTCCTTGGTGTTTTCTGCGAAATGCTTTAGCAGCCCGTTGGTGCTAGTATGGAGTCAGGGGATGGATGAAGCGGAGAGCCCCGTTTGGAGTGAGGCTGCAAAGGGCATGCCAAGAGAAGTGTTTTGCTGTGCCAAGACTCGTGCTGCGCACGCTTTGTGCTTGGAGTGAGAAACAGGTTCCTTGGTGTTTTCTGCGAAACGCTTTAGCAGCCCGTTGGTGCTAGTATGGAGTCAGGGGATGGATGAAGCGGAGAGCCCCGTTTGGAGTGAGGCTGCAAAGGGCATGCCAAAGGAAGTGTTCTGCTGTGCCAAGAGTCGTGCTGCACACGCTTTGTGGTTGGAGTGAGAAACAGGTTCCTTGGTGTTTTCTGCGAAACGCTTTAGCAGCCCGTTGGTGCTAGTATGGAGTCAGGGGATGGATGAAGCGGAGAGCCCCGTTTGGAGTGAGGCTGCAAAGGGCATGCCAAAGGAAGTGTTCTGCTGTGCCAAGACTCGTGCTGCGCACGCTTTGTGCTTGGAGTGAGAAACAGGTTTCTTGGGTGTTTTCTGCAAAACGCTTTAGCAGCCCGTTGGTGCTAGTATGGAGTCAGGGGATGGATGAAGCGGAGAGCCCCGTTTGGAGTGAGGCTGCAAAGGGCATGCCAAAGGAAGTGTTCTGCTGTGCCAAGAGTCGTGCTGCGCACGCTTTGTGGTTGGAGTGAGAAACAGGTTCCTTGGTGTTTTCTGCGAAACGCTTTAGCAGCCCGTTGGTGCTAGTATGGAGTCAGGGGATGGATGAAGCGGAGAGCCCCGTTTGGAGTGAGGCTGCAAAGGGCATGCCAAAGGAAGTGTTTTGCTGTGCCAAGACTCGTGCTGCGCATGCTTTGTGCTTGGAGTGAGAAACAGGTTCCTTGGTGTTTTCTGCGAAATGCTTTAGCAGCCCGTTGGTGCTAGTATGGAGTCAGGGGATGGATGAAGCGGAGAGCCCCGTTTGGAGTGAGGCTGCAAAGGTCATGCCAAGGGAAGTGTTCTGCTGTGCCAAGACTCGTGCTGCGCACGCTTTGTGGTTGGAGTGAGAAACAGGTTCCTTGGTGTTTTCTGCGAAACGCTTTAGCAGCCCGTTGGTGCTAGTATGGAGTCAGGGGCTGGATGAAGCGGAGAGCCCCGTTTGGAGTGAGGCTGCAAAGGGCATGCCAAAGGAAGTGTTTTGCTGTGCCAAGATTCGTGCTGCGCACGCTTTGTGCTTGGAGTGAGAAACAGGTTTCTTGGGTGTTTTCTGCGAAACGCTTTAGCAGCCCGTTGGTGCTAGTATGGAGTCAGGGGATGGATGAAGCGGAGAGCCCCGTTTGGAGTGAGGCTGCAAAGGGCATGCCAAAGGAAGTGTTTTGCTGTGCCAAGACTCGTGCTGCGCACGCTTTGTGCTTGGAGTGAGAAACAGGTTCCTTGGTGTTTTCTGCGAAACGCTTTAGCAGCCCGTTGGTGCTAGTATGGAGTCAGGGGATGATGAAGCGGAGAGCCCCGTTTGGAGTGAGGCTGCAAAGGGCATGCCAAAGGAAGTGTTCTGCTGTGCCAGACTCGTGCTGCGCACGCTTTGTGCTTGGAGTGAGAAACAGGTTCCTTGGTGTTTTCTGCGAAACGCTTTAGCAGCCCGTTGGTGCTAGTATGGAGTCAGGGGCTGGATGAAGCGGAGAGCCCCGTTTGGAGTGAGGCTGCAAAGGGCATGCCAAAGGAAGTGTTTTGCTGTGCCAAGACTCGTACTGCGCACGCTTTGTGCTTGGAGTGAGAAACAGGTTCCTTGGTGTTTTCTGCGAACGCCTTTAGCAGCCCGTTGGTGCTAGTATGGAGTCAGGGGATGATGAAGCGGAGAGCCCCGTTTGGAGTGAGGCTGCAAAGGGCATGCCAAGGGAAGTGTTCTGCTGTGCCAAGACTCGTGCTGCGCACGCTTTGTGTTGGAGTGAGAAACAGGTTCCTTGGTGTTTTCTGCGAAACGCTTTAGCAGCCCGTTGGTGCTACTATGGAGTCAGGGGCTGGATGAAGCGGAGAGCCCCGTTTGGAGTGAGGCTGCAAAGGGCATGCCAAAGGAAGTGTTCTGCTGTGCCAAGAGTCGTGCTGCGCACGCTTTGTGGTTGGAGTGAGAAACAGGTTCCTTGTGTTTTCTGCGAAACGCTTTAGCAGCCCGTTGGTGCTAGTATGGAGTCAGGGGATGGATGAAGCGGAGAGCCCCGTTTGGAGTGAGGCTGCAAAGGGCATGCCAAAGGAAGTGTTTTGCTGTGCCAAGACTCGTGCTGCGCATGCTTTGTGCTTGGAGTGAGAAACAGGTTCCTTGTGTTTTCTGCGAAATGCTTTAGCAGCCCGTTGGTGCTAGTATGGAGTCAGGGGATGGATGAAGCGGAGAGCCCCGTTTGGAGTGAGGCTGCAAAGGGCATGCCAAAGGAAGTGTTTTGCTGTGCCAAGACTCGTGCTGCGCACGCTTTGTGCTTGGAGTGAGAAACAGGTTTCTTGGGTGTTTTCTGCGAAACGCTTTAGCAGCCCGTTGGTGCTAGTATGGAGTCAGGGGATGGATGAAGCGGAGAGCCCCGTTTGGAGTGAGGCTGCAAAGGGCATGCCAAAGGAAGTGTTTTGCTGTGCCAAGAGTCGTGCTGCGCACGCTTTGTGCTTGGAGTGAGAAACAGGTTCCTTGGTGTTTTCTGCGAAACGCTTTAGCAGCCCGTTGGTGCTAGTATGGAGTCAGGGGATGGATGAAGCGGAGAGCCCCGTTTGGAGTGAGGCTGCAAAGGGCATGCCAAAGGAAGTGTTTTGCTGTGCCAAGACTCGTGCTGCGCACGCTTTGTGCTTGGAGTGAGAAACAGGTTCCTTGGTGTTTTCTGCGAAATGCTTTAGCAGCCGTTGGTGCTAGTATGGAGTCAGGGGATGGATGAAGCGGAGAGCCCCGTTTGGAGTGAGGCTGCAAAGGGCATGCCGAAGGAAGTGTTTTGCTGTGCCAAGACTCGTGCTGCGCACGCTTTGTGTTGGAGTGAGAACAGGTTCCTTGGTGTTTTCTGCGAAACGCTTTAGCAGCCCGTTGGTGCTAGTATGGAGTCAGGGATGGATGAAGCAGAGAGCCCCGTTGGAGTGAGGCTGCAAAGGCATGCCAAAGGAAGTGTTTTGCTGTGCCAAGACTCGTGCTGCGCACGCTTTGTGGTTGGAGTGAGAAACAGGTTCCTTGGTGTTTTCTGCGAAATGCTTTAGCAGCCCGTTGGTGCTAGTATGGAGTCAGGGGATGGCGGAGAGCCCCGTTTGGAGTGAGGCTGCAAAGGGCATGCCAAAGGAAGTGTTCTGCTGTGCCAAGACTCGTGCTGCGCACGCTTTGTGCTTGGAGTGAGAAACAGGTTTCTTGGGTGTTTTCTGCGAAACGCTTTAGCAGCCCGTTGGTGCTAGTATGGAGTCAGGGGATGGATGAAGCGGAGAGCCCCGTTTGGAGTGAGGCTGCAAAGGGCATGCCAAAGGAAGTGTTTTGCTGTGCCAAGACTCGTGCTGCGCACGCTTTGTGCTTGGAGTGAGAAACAGGTTCCTTGGTGTTTTCTGCGAAACGCTTTAGCAGCCCGTTGGTGCTAGTATGGAGTCAGGGGATGGATGAAGCGGAGAGCCCCGTTTGGAGTGAGGCTGCAAAGGGCATGCCAAAGGAAGTGTTTTGCTGTGCCAAAACTCGTGCTGCGCACGCTTTGTGCTTGGAGTGAGAAACAGGTTCCTTGGTGTTTTCTGCGAAACGCTTTAGCAGCCCGTTGGTGCTAGTATGGAGTCAGGGGATGGATGAAGCGGAGAGCCCCGTTTGGAGTGAGGCTGCAAAGGGCATGCCAAAGGAAGTGTTTTGCTGTGCCAAGACTCGTGCTGCGCACGCTTTGTGCTTGGAGTGAGAAACAGGTTCCTTGGTGTTTTCTGCGAAACGCTTTAGCAGCCCGTTGGTGCTAGTATGGAGTCAGGGGATGGATGAAGCGGAGAGCCCCGTTTGGAGTGAGGCTGCAAAGGGCATGCCAAAGGAAGTGTTTTGCTGTGCCAAGACTCGTGCTGCGCATGCTTTGTGCTTGGAGTGAGAAACAGGTTCCTTGGTGTTTTCTGCGAAATGCTTTAGCAGCCCGTTGGTGCTAGTATGGAGTCAGGGGATGGATGAAGCGGAGAGCCCCGTTTGGAGTGAGGCTGCAAAGGTCATGCCAAGGGAAGTGTTCTGCTGTGCCAAGACTCGTGCTGCGCACGCTTTGTGGTTGGAGTGAGAAACAGGTTCCTTGGTGTTTTCTGCGAAACGCTTTAGCAGCCCGTTGGTGCTAGTATGGAGTCAGGGGATGGATGAAGCGGAGAGCCCCGTTTGGAGTGAGGCTGCAAAGGGCATGCCAAAGGAAGTGTTTTGCTGTGCCAAGACTCGTGCTGCGCACGCTTTGTGCTTGGAGTGAGAAACAGGTTCCTTGGTGTTTTCTGCGAAACGCTTTAGCAGCCCGTTGGTGCTAGTATGGAGTCAGGGGATGGATGAAGCGGAGAGCCCCGTTTGGAGTGAGGCTGCAAAGGGCATGCCAAAGGAAGTGTTTTGCTGTGCCAAGACTCGTGCTGCGCACGCTTTGTGCTTGGAGTGAGAAACAGGTTCCTTGGTGTTTTCTGCGAAACGCTTTAGCAGCCCGTTGGTGCTAGTATGGAGTCAGGGGATGGATGAAGCGGAGAGCCCCGTTTGGAGTGAGGCTGCAAAGGGCATGCCAAAGGAAGTGTTCTGCTGTGCCAAGACTCGTGCTGCGCACGCTTTGTGCTTGGAGTGAGAAACAGGTTCCTTGGTGTTTTCTGCGAAACGCTTTAGCAGCCCGTTGGTGCTAGTATGGAGTCAGGGGATGGATGAAGCGGAGAGCCCCGTTTGGAGTGAGGCTGCAAAGGGCATGCCAAAGGAAGTGTTTTTCTGTGCCAAGACTCGTGCTGCGCATGCTTTGTGCTTGGAGTGAGAAACAGGTTCCTTGGTGTTTTCTGCGAAATGCTTTAGCAGCCCGTTGGTGCTAGTATGGAGTCAGGGGATGGATGAAGCGGAGAGCCCCGTTTGGAGTGAGGCTGCAAAGGTCATGCCAAGGGAAGTGTTCTGCTGTGCCAAGACTCGTGCTGCGCACGCTTTGTGGTTGGAGTGAGAAACAGGTTCCTTGGTGTTTTCTGCGAAACGCTTTAGCAGCCCGTTGGTACTAGTATGGAGTCAGGGGATGGATGAAGCGGAGAGCCCCGTTTGGAGTGAGGCTGCAAAGGGCATGCCAAAGGAAGTGTTCTGCTGTGCCAAGAGTCGTGCTGCGCACGCTTTGTGGTTGGAGTGAGAAACAGGTTCCTTGGTGTTTTCTGCGAAACGCTTTAGCAGCCCGTTGGTGCTAGTATGGAGTCAGGGGATGGATGAAGCGGAGAGCCCCGTTTGGAGTGAGGCTGCAAAGGGCATGCCAAAGGAAGTGTTCTGCTGTGCCAAGACTCGTGCTGCGCACGCTTTGTGCTTGGAGTGAGAAACAGGTTTCTTGGGTGTTTTCTGCGAAACGCTTTAGCAGCCCGTTGGTGCTAGTATGGAGTCAGGGGATGGATGAAGCGGAGAGCCCCGTTTGGAGTGAGGCTGCAAAGGGCATGCCAAAGGAAGTGTTTTGCTGTGCCAAGACTCGTGCTGCGCACGCTTTGTGCTTGGAGTGAGAAACAGGTTCCTTGGTGTTTTCTGCGAAACGCTTTAGCAGCCCGTTGGTGCTAGTATGGAGTCAGGGGATGGATGAAGCGGAGAGCCCCGTTTGGAGTGAGGCTGCAAAGGGCATGCCAAAGGAAGTGTTTTGCTGTGCCAAAACTCGTGCTGCGCACGCTTTGTGCTTGGAGTGAGAAACAGGTTCCTTGGTGTTTTCTGCGAAACGCTTTAGCAGCCCGTTGGTGCTAGTATGGAGTCAGGGGATGGATGAAGCGGAGAGCCCCGTTTGGAGTGAGGCTGCAAAGGGCATGCCAAAGGAAGTGTTTTGCTGTGCCAAGACTCGTGCTGCGCACGCTTTGTGCTTGGAGTGAGAAACAGGTTCCTTGGTGTTTTCTGCGAAACGCTTTAGCAGCCCGTTGGTGCTAGTATGGAGTCAGGGGATGGATGAAGCGGAGAGTCCCGTTTGGAGTGAGGCTGCAAAGGGCATGCCAAGGGAAGTGTTCTGCTGTGCCAAGACTCGTGCTGCGCACGCTTTGTGGTTGGAGTGAGAAACAGGTTCCTTGGTGTTTTCTGCGAAACGCTTTAGCAGCCCGTTGGTGCTAGTATGGAGTCAGGGGCTGGATGAAGCGGAGAGCCCCGTTTGGAGTGAGGCTGCAAAGGGCATGCCAAAGGAAGTGTTCTGCTGTGCCAAGACTCGTGCTGCGCACGCTTTGTGCTTGGAGTGAGAAACAGGTTCCTTGGTGTTTTCTGCGAAACGCTTTAGCAGCCCGTTGGTGCTAGTATGGAGTCAGGGGATGGATGAAGCGGAGAGCCCCGTTTGGAGTGAGGCTGCAAAGGGCATGCCAAAGGAAGTGTTTTGCTGTGCCAAGACTCGTGCTGCGCATGCTTTGTGCTTGGAGTGAGAAACAGGTTCCTTGGTGTTTTCTGCGAAATGCTTTAGCAGCCCGTTGGTGCTAGTATGGAGTCAGGGGATGGATGAAGCGGAGAGCCCCGTTTGGAGTGAGGCTGCAAAGGTCATGCCAAGGGAAGTGTTCTGCTGTGCCAAGACTCGTGCTGCGCACGCTTTGTGGTTGGAGTGAGAAACAGGTTCCTTGGTGTTTTCTGCGAAACGCTTTAGCAGCCCGTTGGTGCTAGTATGGAGTCAGGGGCTGGATGAAGCGGAGAGCCCCGTTTGGAGTGAGGCTGCAAAGGGCATGCCAAAGGAAGTGTTTTGCTGTGCCAAGACTCGTGCTGCGCACGCTTTGTGCTTGGAGTGAGAAACAGGTTTCTTGGGTGTTTTCTGCGAAACGCTTTAGCAGCCCGTTGGTGCTAGTATGGAGTCAGGGGATGGATGAAGCGGAGAGCCCCGTTTGGAGTGAGGCTGCAAAGGGCATGCCAAAGGAAGTGTTTTGCTGTGCCAAGACTCGTGCTGCGCACGCTTTGTGCTTGGAGTGAGAAACAGGTTCCTTGGTGTTTTTTGCGAAACGCTTTAGCAGCCCGTTGGTGCTAGTATGGAGTCAGGGGATGGATGAAGCGGAGAGCCCCGTTTGGAGTGAGGCTGCAAAGGTCATGCCAAGGGAAGTGTTCTGCTGTGCCAAGACTCGTGCTGCGCACGCTTTGTGGTTGGAGTGAGAAACAGGTTCCTTGGTGTTTTCTGCGAAACGCTTTAGCAGCCCGTTGGTACTAGTATGGAGTCAGGGGCTGGATGAAGCGGAGAGCCCCGTTTGGAGTGAGGCTGCAAAGGGCATGCCAAAGGAAGTGTTCTGCTGTGCCAAGAGTCGTGCTGCGCACGCTTTGTGGTTGGAGTGAGAAACAGGTTCCTTGGTGTTTTCTGCGAAACGCTTTAGCAGCCCGTTGGTGCTAGTATGGAGTCAGGGGATGGATGAAGCGGAGAGCCCCGTTTGGAGTGAGGCTGCAAAGGGCATGCCAAAGGAAGTGTTCTGCTGTGCCAAGACTCGTGCTGCGCACGCTTTGTGCTTGGAGTGAGAAACAGGTTTCTTGGGTGTTTTCTGCGAAACGCTTTAGCAGCCCGTTGGTGCTAGTATGGAGTCAGGGGATGGATGAAGCGGAGAGCCCCGTTTGGAGTGAGGCTGCAAAGGGCATGCCAAAGGAAGTGTTTTGCTGTGCCAAGACTCGTGCTGCGCACGCTTTGTGCTTGGAGTGAGAAACAGGTTCCTTGGTGTTTTCTGCGAAACGCTTTAGCAGCCCGTTGGTGCTAGTATGGAGTCAGGGGATGGATGAAGCGGAGAGCCCCGTTTGGAGTGAGGCTGCAAAGGGCATGCCAAAGGAAGTGTTTTGCTGTGCCAAAACTCGTGCTGCGCACGCTTTGTGCTTGGAGTGAGAAACAGGTTCCTTGGTGTTTTCTGCGAAACGCTTTAGCAGCCCGTTGGTGCTAGTATGGAGTCAGGGGATGGATGAAGCGGAGAGCCCCGTTTGGAGTGAGGCTGCAAAGGGCATGCCAAAGGAAGTGTTTTGCTGTGCCAAGACTCGTGCTGCGCACGCTTTGTGCTTGGAGTGAGAAACAGGTTCCTTGGTGTTTTCTGCGAAACGCTTTAGCAGCCCGTTGGTGCTAGTATGGAGTCAGGGGATGGATGAAGCGGAGAGTCCCGTTTGGAGTGAGGCTGCAAAGGGCATGCCAAGGGAAGTGTTCTGCTGTGCCAAGACTCGTGCTGCGCACGCTTTGTGGTTGGAGTGAGAAACAGGTTCCTTGGTGTTTTCTGCGAAACGCTTTAGCAGCCCGTTGGTGCTAGTATGGAGTCAGGGGATGGATGAAGCGGAGAGCCCCGTTTGGAGTGAGGCTGCAAAGGGCATGCCAAAGGAAGTGTTCTGCTGTGCCAAGAGTCGTGCTGCGCACGCTTTGTGGTTGGAGTGAGAAACAGGTTCCTTGGTGTTTTCTGCGAAACGCTTTAGCAGCCCGTTGGTGCTAGTATGGAGTCAGGGGATGGATGAAGCGGAGAGCCCCGTTTGGAGTGAGGCTGCAAAGGGCATGCCAAAGGAAGTGTTTTGCTGTGCCAAGACTCGTGCTGCGCATGCTTTGTGCTTGGAGTGAGAAACAGGTTCCTTGGTGTTTTCTGCGAAATGCTTTAGCAGCCCGTTGGTGCTAGTATGGAGTCAGGGGATGGATGAAGCGGAGAGCCCCGTTTGGAGTGAGGCTGCAAAGGTCATGCCAAGGGAAGTGTTCTGCTGTGCCAAGACTCGTGCTGCGCACGCTTTGTGGTTGGAGTGAGAAACAGGTTCCTTGGTGTTTTCTGCGAAACGCTTTAGCAGCCCGTTGGTGCTAGTATGGAGTCAGGGGCTGGATGAAGCGGAGAGCCCCGTTTGGAGTGAGGCTGCAAAGGGCATGCCAAAGGAAGTGTTTTGCTGTGCCAAGACTCGTGCTGCGCACGCTTTGTGCTTGGAGTGAGAAACAGGTTTCTTGGGTGTTTTCTGCGAAACGCTTTAGCAGCCCGTTGGTGCTAGTATGGAGTCAGGGGATGGATGAAGCGGAGAGCCCCGTTTGGAGTGAGGCTGCAAAGGGCATGCCAAAGGAAGTGTTTTGCTGTGCCAAGACTCGTGCTGCGCACGCTTTGTGCTTGGAGTGAGAAACAGGTTCCTTGGTGTTTTTTGCGAAACGCTTTAGCAGCCCGTTGGTGCTAGTATGGAGTCAGGGGATGGATGAAGCGGAGAGCCCCGTTTGGAGTGAGGCTGCAAAGGGCATGCCAAAGGAAGTGTTTTGCTGTGCCAAGACTCGTGCTGCGCACGCTTTGTGCTTGGAGTGAGAAACAGGTTCCTTGGTGTTTTCTGCGAAACGCTTTAGCAGCCCGTTGGTGCTAGTATGGAGTCAGGGGATGGATGAAGCGGAGAGCCCCGTTTGGAGTGAGGCTGCAAAGGGCATGCCAAAGGAAGTGTTCTGCTGTGCCAAGACTCGTGCTGCGCACGCTTTGTGCTTGGAGTGAGAAACAGGTTCCTTGGTGTTTTCTGCGAAACGCTTTAGCAGCCCGTTGGTGCTAGTATGGAGTCAGGGGATGGATGAAGCGGAGAGCCCCGTTTGGAGTGAGGCTGCAAAGGGCATGCCAAAGGAAGTGTTTTGCTGTGCCAAGACTCGTGCTGCGCACGCTTTGTGCTTGGAGTGAGAAACAGGTTCCTTGGTGTTTTCTGCGAAACGCTTTAGCAGCCCGTTGGTGCTAGTATGGAGTCAGGGGATGGATGAAGCGGAGAGCCCCGTTTGGAGTGAGGCTGCAAAGGGCATGCCAAAGGAAGTGTTCTGCTGTGCCAAGACTCGTGCTGCGCACGCTTTGTGCTTGGAGTGAGAAACAGGTTCCTTGGTGTTTTCTGCGAAACGCTTTAGCAGCCCGTTGGTGCTAGTATGGAGTCAGGGGATGGATGAAGCGGAGAGCCCCGTTTGGAGTGAGGCTGCAAAGGGCATGCCAAAGGAAGTGTTCTGCTGTGCCAAGACTCGTGCTGCGCACACTTTGTGCTTGGAGTGAGAAACAGGTTCCTTGGTGTTTTCTGCGAAACGCTTTAGCAGCCCGTTGGTGCTAGTATGGAGTCAGGGGATGGATGAAGCGGAGAGCCCCGTTTGGAGTGAGGCTGCAAAGGGCATGCCAAAGGAAGTGTTTTGCTGTGCCAAGACTCGTGCTGCGCATGCTTTGTGCTTGGAGTGAGAAACAGGTTCCTTGGTGTTTTCTGCGAAATGCTTTAGCAGCCCGTTGGTGCTAGTATGGAGTCAGGGGATGGATGAAGCGGAGAGCCCCGTTTGGAGTGAGGCTGCAAAGGTCATGCCAAGGGAAGTGTTCTGCTGTGCCAAGACTCGTGCTGCGCACGCTTGTGGTTGGAGTGAGAAACAGGTTCCTTGGTGTTTTCTGCGAAACGCTTTAGCAGCCCGTTGGTGCTAGTATGGAGTCAGGGGATGGATGAAGCGGAGAGCCCCGTTTGGAGTGAGGCTGCAAAGGGCATGCCAAAGGAAGTGTTTTGCTGTGCCAAGACTCGTGCTGCGCACGCTTTGTGCTTGGAGTGAGAAACTGGTTTCTTGGGTGTTTTCTGCGAAACGCTTTAGCAGCCCGTTGGTGCTAGTATGGAGTCAGGGGATGGATGAAGCGGAGAGCCCCGTTTGGAGTGAGGCTGCAAAGGGCATGCCAAAGGAAGTGTTTTGCTGTGCCAAGACTCGTGCTGCGCACGCTTTGTGCTTGGAGTGAGAAACAGGTTCCTTGGTGTTTTTTGCGAAACGCTTTAGCAGCCCGTTGGTGCTAGTATGGAGTCAGGGGATGGATGAAGCGGAGAGCCCCGTTTGGAGTGAGGCTGCAAAGGGCATGCCAAAGGAAGTGTTCTGCTGTGCCAAGACTCGTGCTGCGCACGCTTTGTGCTTGGAGTGAGAAACAGGTTCCTTGGTGTTTTCTGCGAAACGCTTTAGCAGCCCGTTGGTGCTAGTATGGAGTCAGGGGATGGATGAAGCGGAGAGCCCCGTTTGGAGTGAGGCTGCAAAGGGCATGCCAAAGGAAGTGTTCTGCTGTGCCAAGACTCGTGCTGCGCACACTTTGTGCTTGGAGTGAGAAACAGGTTCCTTGGTGTTTTCTGCGAAACGCTTTAGCAGCCCGTTGGTGCTAGTATGGAGTCAGGGGATGGATGAAGCGGAGAGCCCCGTTTGGAGTGAGGCTGCAAAGGGCATGCCAAAGGAAGTGTTTTGCTGTGCCAAGACTCGTGCTGCGCATGCTTTGTGCTTGGAGTGAGAAACAGGTTCCTTGGTGTTTTCTGCGAAATGCTTTAGCAGCCCGTTGGTGCTAGTATGGAGTCAGGGGATGGATGAAGCGGAGAGCCCCGTTTGGAGTGAGGCTGCAAAGGTCATGCCAAGGGAAGTGTTCTGCTGTGCCAAGACTCGTGCTGCGCACGCTTGTGGTTGGAGTGAGAAACAGGTTCCTTGGTGTTTTCTGCGAAACGCTTTAGCAGCCCGTTGGTGCTAGTATGGAGTCAGGGGATGGATGAAGCGGAGAGCCCCGTTTGGAGTGAGGCTGCAAAGGGCATGCCAAAGGAAGTGTTTTGCTGTGCCAAGACTCGTGCTGCGCACGCTTTGTGCTTGGAGTGAGAAACTGGTTTCTTGGGTGTTTTCTGCGAAACGCTTTAGCAGCCCGTTGGTGCTAGTATGGAGTCAGGGGATGGATGAAGCGGAGAGCCCCGTTTGGAGGGAGGCTGCAAAGGGCATGCCAAAGGAAGTGTTCTGCTGTGCCAAGACTCGTGCTGCGCACGCTTTGTGCTTGGAGTGAGAAACAGGTTCCTTGGTGTTTTCTGCGAAACGCTTTAGCAGCCCGTTGGTGCTAGTATGGAGTCAGGGGATGGATGAAGCGGAGAGCCCCGTTTGGAGTGAGGCTGCAAAGGGCATGCCAAAGGAAGTGTTCTGCTGTGCCAAGACTCGTGCTGCGCACACTTTGTGCTTGGAGTGAGAAACAGGTTCCTTGGTGTTTTCTGCGAAACGCTTTAGCAGCCCGTTGGTGCTAGTATGGAGTCAGGGGATGGATGAAGCGGAGAGCCCCGTTTGGAGTGAGGCTGCAAAGGGCATGCCAAAGGAAGTGTTTTGCTGTGCCAAGACTCGTGCTGCGCACGCTTTGTGCTTGGAGTGAGAAACAGGTTCCTTGGTGTTTTCTGCGAAACGCTTTAGCAGCCCGTTGGTGCTAGTATGGAGTCAGGGGATGGATGAAGCGGAGAGCCCCGTTTGGAGTGAGGCTGCAAAGGGCATGCCAAAGGAAGTGTTCTGCTGTGCCAAGACTCGTGCTGCGCACGCTTTGTGCTTGGAGTGAGAAACAGGTTCCTTGGTGTTTTCTGCGAAACGCTTTAGCAGCCCGTTGGTGCTAGTATGGAGTCAGGGGATGGATGAAGCGGAGAGCCCCGTTTGGAGTGAGGCTGCAAAGGGCATGCCAAAGGAAGTGTTTTGCTGTGCCAAGACTCGTGCTGCGCACGCTTTGTGCTTGGAGTGAGAAACAGGTTCCTTGGTGTTTTCTGCGAAACGCTTTAGCAGCCCGTTGGTGCTAGTATGGAGTCAGGGGATGGATGAAGCGGAGAGCCCCGTTTGGAGTGAGGCTGCAAAGGGCATGCCAAAGGAAGTGTTTTGCTGTGCCAAGACTCGTGCTGCGCACGCTTTGTGGTTGGAGTGAGAAACAGGTTCCTTGGTGTTTTCTGCGAAACGCTTTAGCAGCCCGTTGGTGCTAGTATGGAGTCAGGGGATGGATGAAGCAGAGAGCCCCGTTTGGAGTGAGGCTGCAAAGGGCATGCCAAAGGAAGTGTTTTGCTGTGCCAAGACTCGTGCTGCGCACGCTTTGTGCTTGGAGTGAGAAACAGGTTCCTTGGTGTTTTCTGCGAAATGCTTTAGCAGCCCGTTGGTGCTAGTATGGAGTCAGGGGATGGATGAAGCGGAGAGCCCCGTTTGGAGTGAGGCTGCAAAGGGCATGCCAAGGGAAGTGTTCTGCTGTGCCAAGACTCGTGCTGCGCACGCTTTGTGGTTGGAGTGAGAAACAGGTTCCTTGGTGTTTTCTGCGAAATGCTTTAGCAGCCCGTTGGTGCTAGTATGGAGTCAGGGGATGGATGAAGCGGAGAGCCCCGTTTGGAGGGAGGCTGCAAAGGGCATGCCAAGGGAAGTGTTCTGCTGTGCCAAGACTCGTGCTGCGCACGCTTTGTGGTTGGAGTGAGAAACAGGTTCCTTGGTGTTTTCTGCGAAACGCTTTAGCAGCCCGTTGGTGCTAGTATGGAGTCAGGGGATGGATGAAGCGGAGAGCCCCGTTTGGAGTGAGGCTGCAAAGGGCATGCCAAAGGAAGTGTTTTGCTGTGCCAAGACTCGTGCTGCGCACGCTTTGTGCTTGGAGTGAGAAACAGGTTCCTTGGTGTTTTCTGCGAAACGCTTTAGCAGCCCGTTGGTGCTAGTATGGAGTCAGGGGATGGATGAAGCGGAGAGCCCCGTTTGGAGTGAGGCTGCAAAGGGCATGCCAAGGGAAGTGTTCTGCTGTGCCAAGACTCGTGCTGCGCACGCTTTGTGCTTGGAGTGAGAAACAGGTTCCTTGGTGTTTTCTGCGAAACGCTTTAGCAGCCCGTTGGTGCTAGTATGGAGTCAGGGGATGGATGAAGCGGAGAGCCCCGTTTGGAGTGAGGCTGCAAAGGGCATGCCAAAGGAAGTGTTTTGCTGTGCCAAGACTCGTGCTGCGCACGCTTTGTGCTTGGAGTGAGAAACAGGTTCCTTGGTGTTTTCTGCGAAACGCTTTAGCAGCCCGTTGGTGCTAGTATGGAGTCAGGGGATGGATGAAGCGGAGAGCCCCGTTTGGAGTGAGGCTGCAAAGGGCATGCCAAAGGAAGTGTTCTGCTGTGCCAAGACTCGTGCTGCGCACGCTTTGTGGTTGGAGTGAGAAACAGGTTTCTTGGGTGTTTTCTGCGAAACGCTTTAGCAGCCCGTTGGTGCTAGTATGGAGTCAGGGGATGGATGAAGCAGAGAGCCCCGTTTGGAGTGAGGCTGCAAAGGGCATGCCAAAGGAAGTGTTTTGCTGTGCCAAGACTCGTGCTGCGCACGCTTTGTGGTTGGAGTGAGAAACAGGTTCCTTGGTGTTTTCTGCGAAATGCTTTAGCAGCCCGTTGGTGCTAGTATGGAGTCAGGGGATGGATGAAGCGGAGAGCCCCGTTTGGAGTGAGGCTGCAAAGGGCATGCCAAAGGAAGTGTTTTGCTGTGCCAAGACTCGTGCTGCGCACGCTTTGTGGTTGGAGTGAGAAACAGGTTCCTTGGTGTTTTCTGCGAAACGCTTTAGCAGCCCGTTGGTGCTAGTATGGAGTCAGGGGATGGATGAAGCGGAGAGCCCCGTTTGGAGTGAGGCTGCAAAGGGCATGCCAAAGGAAGTGTTTTGCTGTGCCAAGACTCGTGCTGCGCACGCTTTGTGCTTGGAGTGAGAAACAGGTTCCTTGGTGTTTTCTGCGAAACGCTTTAGCAGCCCGTTGGTGCTAGTATGGAGTCAGGGGATGGATGAAGCGGAGAGCCCCGTTTGGAGTGAGGCTGCAAAGGGCATGCCAAGGGAAGTGTTCTGCTGTGCCAAGACTCGTGCTGCGCACGCTTTGTGGTTGGAGTGAGAAACAGGTTCCTTGGTGTTTTCTGCGAAACGCTTTAGCAGCCCGTTGGTGCTAGTATGGAGTCAGGGGATGGATGAAGCGGAGAGCCCCGTTTGGAGTGAGGCTGCAAAGGGCATGCCAAAGGAAGTGTTTTGCTGTGCCAAGACTCGTGCTGCGCACGCTTTGTGCTTGGAGTGAGAAAAAGGTTCCTTGGTGTTTTCTGCGAAACGCTTTAGCAGCCCGTTGGTGCTAGTATGGAGTCAGGGGATGGATGAAGCGGAGAGCCCCGTTTGGAGTGAGGCTGCAAAGGGCATGCCAAGGGAAGTGTTCTGCTGTGCCAAGACTCGTGCTGCGCACGCTTTGTGCTTGGAGTGAAAAACAGGTTCCTTGGTGTTTTCTGCGAAACGCTTTAGCAGCCCGTTGGTGCTAGTATGGAGTCAGGGGATGGATGAAGCGGAGAGCCCCGTTTGGAGTGAGGCTGCAAAGGGCATGCCAAGGGAAGTGTTTTGCTGTGCCAAGACTCGTGCTGCGCACGCTTTGTGCTTGGAGTGAGAAACAGGTTCCTTGGTGTTTTCTGCGAAACGCTTTAGCAGCCCGTTGGTGCTAGTATGGAGTCAGGGGATGGATGAAGCGGAGAGCCCCGTCTGGAGTGAGGCTGCAAAGGGCATGCCAAAGGAAGTGTTTTGCTGTGCCAAGACTCGTGCTGCGCACGCTTTGTGGTTGGAGTGAGAAACAGGTTCCTTGGTGTTTTCTGCGAAACGCTTTAGCAGCCCGTTGGTGCTAGTATGGAGTCAGGGGATGGATGAAGCGGAGAGCCCCGTTTGGAGTGAGGCTACAAAGGGCATGCCAAGAGAAGTGTTTTGCTGTGCCAAGACTCGTGCTGCGCACGCTTTGTGCTTGGAGTGAGAAACAGGTTCCTTGGTGTTTTCTGCGAAACGCTTTAGCAGCCCGTTGGTGCTAGTATGGAGTCAGGGGATGGATGAAGCGGAGAGCCCCGTTTGGAGTGAGGCTGCAAAGGGCATGCCAAGGGAAGTGTTCTGCTGTGCCAAGACTCGTGCTGCGCACGCTTTGTGGTTGGAGTGAGAAACAGGTTCCTTGGTGTTTTCTGCGAAACGCTTTAGCAGCCCGTTGGTGCTAGTATGGAGTCAGGGGCTGGATGAAGCGGAGAGCCCCGTTTGGAGTGAGGCTGCAAAGGGCATGCCAAAGGAAGTGTTCTGCTGTGCCAAGACTCGTGCTGCGCACGCTTTGTGCTTGGAGTGAGAAACAGGTTCCTTGGTGTTTTCTGCGAAACGCTTTAGCAGCCCGTTGGTGCTAGTATGGAGTCAGGGGATGGATGAAGCGGAGAGCCCCGTTTGGAGTGAGGCTGCAAAGGGCATGCCAAAGGAAGTGTTTTGCTGTGCCAAGACTCGTGCTGCGCACGCTTTGTGCTTGGAGTGAGAAACAGGTTCCTTGGTGTTTTCTGCGAAACGCTTTAGCAGCCCGTTGGTGCTAGTATGGAGTCAGGGGATGGATGAAGCGGAGAGCCCCGTTTGGAGTGAGGCTGCAAAGGGCATGCCAAGGGAAGTGTTCTGCTGTGCCAAGACTCGTGCTGCGCACGCTTTGTGCTTGGAGTGAGAAACAGGTTCCTTGGTGTTTTCTGCGAAACGCTTTAGCAGCCCGTTGGTGCTAGTATGGAGTCAGGGGATGGATGAAGCGGAGAGCCCCGTTTGGAGTGAGGCTGCAAAGGGCATGCCAAGGGAAGTGTTTTGCTGTGCCAAGACTCGTGCTGCGCACGCTTTGTGCTTGGAGTGAGAAACAGGTTCCTTGGTGTTTTCTGCGAAATGCTTTAGCAGCCCGTTGGTGCTAGTATGGAGTCAGGGGATGGATGAAGCGGAGAGCCCCGTCTGGAGTGAGGCTGCAAAGGGCATGCCAAAGGAAGTGTTTTGCTGTGCCAAGACTCGTGCTGCGCACGCTTTGTGGTTGGAGTGAGAAACAGGTTCTTTGGTGTTTTCTGCGAAACGCTTTAGCAGCCCGTTGGTGCTAGTATGGAGTCAGGGGATGGATGAAGCGGAGAGCCCCGTTTGGAGTGAGGCTGCAAAGGGCATGCCAAGAGAAGTGTTTTGCTGTGCCAAGACTCGTGCTGCGCACGCTTTGTGGTTGGAGTGAGAAACAGGTTCCTTGGTGTTTTCTGCGAAACGCTTTAGCAGCCCGTTGGTGCTAGTATGGAGTCAGGGGATGGATGAAGCGGAGAGCCCCGTTTGGAGTGAGGCTGCAAAGGGCATGCCAAAGGAAGTGTTTTGCTGTGCCAAGACTCGTGCTGCGCACGCTTTGTGCTTGGAGTGAGAAACAGGTTCCTTGGTGTTTTCTGCGAAACGCTTTAGCAGCCCGTTGGTGCTAGTATGGAGTCAGGGGATGGATGAAGCGGAGAGCCCCGTTTGGAGTGAGGCTGCAAAGGGCATGCCAAGAGAAGTGTTTTGCTGTGCCAAGACTCGTGCTGCGCACGCTTTGTGCTTGGAGTGAGAAACAGGTTCCTTGGTGTTTTCTGCGAAACGCTTTAGCAGCCCGTTGGTGCTAGTATGGAGTCAGGGGATGGATGAAGCGGAGAGCCCCGTTTGGAGTGAGGCTGCAAAGGGCATGCCAAAGGAAGTGTTCTGCTGTGCCAAGACTCGTGCTGCGCACGCTTTGTGCTTGGAGTGAGAAACAGGTTCCTTGGTGTTTTCTGCGAAACGCTTTAGCAGCCCGTTGGTGCTAGTATGGAGTCAGGGGATGGATGAAGCGGAGAGCCCCGTTTGGAGTGAGGCTGCAAAGGGCATGCCAAAGGAAGTGTTCTGCTGTGCCAAGACTCGTGCTGCGCACGCTTTGTGGTTGGAGTGAGAAACAGGTTTCTTGGGTGTTTTCTGCGAAACGCTTTAGCAGCCCGTTGGTGCTAGTATGGAGTCAGGGGATGGATGAAGCAGAGAGCCCCGTTTGGAGTGAGGCTGCAAAGGGCATGCCAAAGGAAGTGTTTTGCTGTGCCAAGACTCGTGCTGCGCACGCTTTGTGGTTGGAGTGAGAAACAGGTTCCTTGGTGTTTTCTGCGAAATGCTTTAGCAGCCCGTTGGTGCTAGTATGGAGTCAGGGGATGGATGAAGCGGAGAGCCCCGTTTGGAGTGAGGCTGCAAAGGGCATGCCAAAGGAAGTGTTTTGCTGTGCCAAGACTCGTGCTGCGCACGCTTTGTGGTTGGAGTGAGAAACAGGTTCCTTGGTGTTTTCTGCGAAACGCTTTAGCAGCCCGTTGGTGCTAGTATGGAGTCAGGGGATGGATGAAGCGGAGAGCCCCGTTTGGAGTGAGGCTGCAAAGGGCATGCCAAAGGAAGTGTTTTGCTGTGCCAAGACTCGTGCTGCGCACGCTTTGTGCTTGGAGTGAGAAACAGGTTCCTTGGTGTTTTCTGCGAAACGCTTTAGCAGCCCGTTGGTGCTAGTATGGAGTCAGGGGATGGATGAAGCGGAGAGCCCCGTTTGGAGTGAGGCTGCAAAGGGCATGCCAAGGGAAGTGTTCTGCTGTGCCAAGACTCGTGCTGCGCACGCTTTGTGCTTGGAGTGAGAAACAGGTTCCTTGGTGTTTTCTGCGAAACGCTTTAGCAGCCCGTTGGTGCTAGTATGGAGTCAGGGGATGGATGAAGCGGAGAGCCCCGTTTGGAGTGAGGCTGCAAAGGGCATGCCAAAGGAAGTGTTTTGCTGTGCCAAGACTCGTGCTGCGCACGCTTTGTGCTTGGAGTGAGAAACAGGTTCCTTGGTGTTTTCTGCGAAACGCTTTAGCAGCCCGTTGGTGCTAGTATGGAGTCAGGGGATGGATGAAGCGGAGAGCCCCGTTTGGAGTGAGGCTGCAAAGGGCATGCCAAGGGAAGTGTTCTGCTGTGCCAAGACTCGTGCTGCGCACGCTTTGTGCTTGGAGTGAGAAACAGGTTCCTTGGTGTTTTCTGCGAAACGCTTTAGCAGCCCGTTGGTGCTAGTATGGGGTCAGGGGATGGACGAAGCGGAGAGCCCCGTTTGGAGTGAGGCTGCAAAGGGCATGCCAAAGGAAGTGTTTTGCTGTGCCAAGACTCGTGCTGCGCACGCTTTGTGCTTGGAGTGAGAAACAGGTTCCTTGGTGTTTTCTGCAAAACGCTTTAGCAGCCCGTTGGTGCTAGTATGGAGTCAGGGGATGGATGAAGCGGAGAGCCCCGTTTGGAGTGAGGCTGCAAAGGGCATGCCAAGGGAAGTGTTCTGCTGTGCCAAGACTCGTGCTGCGCACGCTTTGTGCTTGGAGTGAGAAACAGGTTCCTTGGTGTTTTCTGCGAAACGCTTTAGCAGCCCGTTGGTGCTAGTATGGAGTCAGGGGATGGATGAAGCGGAGAGCCCCGTTTGGAGGGAGGCTGCAAAGGGCATGCCAAAGGAAGTGTTTTGCTGTGCCAAGACTCGTGCTGCGCACGCTTTGTGCTTGGAGTGAGAAACAGGTTCCTTGGTGTTTTCTGCGAAACGCTTTAGCAGCCCGTTGGTGCTAGTATGGAGTCAGGGGATGGATGAAGCGGAGAGCCCCGTTTGGAGTGAGGTTGCAAAGGGCATGCCAAAGGAAGTGTTTTGCTGTGCCAAGACTCGTGCTGCGCACGCTTTGTGCTTGGAGTGAGAAACAGGTTCCTTGGTGTTTTCTGCGAAACGCTTTAGCAGCCCGTTGGTGCTAGTATGGAGTCAGGGGATGGATGAAGCGGAGAGCCCCGTTTGGAGTGAGGCTGCAAAGGGCATGCCAAGGGAAGTGTTCTGCTGTGCCAAGACTCGTGCTGCGCACGCTTTGTGTTTGGAGTGAGAAACAGGTTCCTTGGTGTTTTCTGCGAAACGCTTTAGCAGCCCGTTGGTGCTAGTATGGAGTCAGGGGATGGATGAAGCGGAGAGCCCCGTTTGGAGTGAGGCTGCAAAGGGCATGCCAAGAGAAGTGTTTTGCTGTGCCAAGACTCGTGCTGCGCACGCTTTGTGCTTGGAGTGAGAAACAGGTTCCTTGGTGTTTTCTGCGAAATGCTTTAGCAGCCCGTTGGTGCTAGTATGGGGTCAGGGGATGGATGAAGCGGAGAGCCCCGTTTGGAGTGAGGCTGCAAAGGGCATGCCAAAGGAAGTGTTTTGCTGTGCCAAGACTCGTGCTACGCACGCTTTGTGCTTGGAGTGAGAAACAGGTTCCTTGGTGTTTTCTGCGAAACGCTTTAGCAGCCCGTTGGTGCTAGTATGGGGTCAGGGGATGGATGAAGCGGAGAGCCCCGTTTGGAGTGAGGCTGCAAAGGGCATGCCAAAGGAAGTGTTTTGCTGTGCCAAGACTCGTGCTGCGCACGCTTTGTGCTTGGAGTGAGAAACAGGTTCCTTGGTGTTTTCTGCGAAACGCTTTAGCAGCCCGTTGGTGCTAGTATGGAGTCAGGGGATGGATGAAGCGGAGAGCCCCGTTTGGAGTGAGGCTGCAAAGGGCATGCCAAGGGAAGTGTTCTGCTGTGCCAAGACTCGTGCTGCGCACGCTTTGTGGTTGGAGTGAGAAACAGGTTCCTTGGTGTTTTCTGCGAAACGCTTTAGCAGCCCGTTGGTGCTAGTATGGAGTCAGGGGATGGATGAAGCGGAGAGCCCCGTTTGGAGGGAGGCTGCAAAGGGCATGCCAAAGGAAGTGTTTTGCTGTGCCAAGACTCGTGCTGCGCACGCTTTGTGCTTGGAGTGAGAAACAGGTTCCTTGGTGTTTTCTGCGAAACGCTTTAGCAGCCCGTTGGTGCTAGTATGGAGTCAGGAGATGGATGAAGCGGAGAGCCCCGTTTGGAGTGAGGCTGCAAAGGGCATGCCAAAGGAAGTGTTTTGCTGTGCCAAGACTCGTGCTGCGCACGCTTTGTGCTTGGAGTGAGAAACAGGTTCCTTGGTGTTTTCTGCGAAACGCTTTAGCAGCCCGTTGGTGCTAGTATGGAGTCAGGGGATGGATGAAGCGGAGAGCCCCGTTTGGAGTGAGGCTGCAAAGGGCATGCCAAAGGAAGTGTTTTGCTGTGCCAAGACTCGTGCTGCGCACGCTTTGTGCTTGGAGTGAGAAACAGGTTCCTTGGTGTTTTCTGCAAAACGCTTTAGCAGCCCGTTGGTGCTAGTATGGAGTCAGGGGATGGATGAAGCGGAGAGCCCCGTTTGGAGTGAGGCTGCAAAGGGCATGCCAAGGGAAGTGTTCTGCTGTGCCAAGACTCGTGCTGCGCACGCTTTGTGCTTGGAGTGAGAAACAGGTTCCTTGGTGTTTTCTGCGAAACGCTTTAGCAGCCCGTTGGTGCTAGTATGGAGTCAGGGGATGGATGAAGCGGAGAGCCCCGTTTGGAGTGAGGCTGCAAAGGGCATGCCAAAGGAAGTGTTTTGCTGTGCCAAGACTCGTGCTGCGCACGCTTTGTGCTTGGAGTGAGAAACAGGTTCCTTGGTGTTTTCTGCGAAACGCTTTAGCAGCCCGTTGGTGCTAGTATGGAGTCAGGGGATGGATGAAGCGGAGAGCCCCGTTTGGAGTGAGGCTGCAAAGGGCATGCCAAGGGAAGTGTTCTGCTGTGCCAAGACTCGTGCTGCGCACGCTTTGTGCTTGGAGTGAGAAACAGGTTCCTTAGTGTTTTCTGCGAAACGCTTTAGCAGCCCGTTGGTGCTAGTATGGAGTCAGGGGATGGATGAAGCGGAGAGCCCCGTTTGGAGTGAGGCTGCAAAGGGCATGCCAAAGGAAGTGTTTTGCTGTGCCAAGACTCGTGCTGCGCACGCTTTGTGCTTGGAGTGAGAAACAGGTTCCTTGGTGTTTTCTGCGAAACGCTTTAGCAGCCCGTTGGTGCTAGTATGGAGTCAGGGGATGGATGAAGCGGAGAGCCCCGTTTGGAGTGAGGCTGCAAAGGGCATGCCAAAGGAAGTGTTTTGCTGTGCCAAGACTCGTGCTGCGCACGCTTTGTGCTTGGAGTGAGAAACAGGTTCCTTGGTGTTTTCTGCGAAACGCTTTAGCAGCCCGTTGGTGCTAGTATGGAGTCAGGGGATGGATGAAGCGGAGAGCCCCGTTTGGAGTGAGGCTGCAAAGGGCATGCCAAGGGAAGTGTTCTGCTGTGCCAAGACTCGTGCTGCGCACGCTTTGTGGTTGGAGTGAGAAACAGGTTCCTTGGTGTTTTCTGTGAAACGCTTTAGCAGCCCGTTGGTGCTAGTATGGAGTCAGGGGATGGATGAAGCGGAGAGCCCCGTTTGGAGTGAGGCTGCAAAGGGCATGGCAAAGGAAGTGTTTTGCTGTGCCAAGACTCGTGCTGCGCACGCTTTGTGCTTGGAGTGAGAAACAGGTTCCTTGGTGTTTTCTGCGAAACGCTTTAGCAGCCCGTTGGTGCTAGTATGGAGTCAGGGGATGGATGAAGCGGAGAGCCCCGTTTGGAGTGAGGCTGCAAAGGGCATGCCAAGGGAAGTGTTCTGCTGTGCCAAGACTCGTGCTGCGCACGCTTTGTGCTTGGAGTGAGAAACAGGTTCCTTGGTGTTTTCTGCGAAACGCTTTAGCAGCCCGTTGGTGCTAGTATGGAGTCAGGGGATGGATGAAGCGGAGAGCCCCGTTTGGAGTGAGGCTGCAAAGGGCATGCCAAAGGAAGTGTTTTGCTGTGCCAAGACTCGTGCTGCGCACGCTTTGTGCTTGGAGTGAGAAACAGGTTCCTTGGTGTTTTCTGCGAAACGCTTTAGCAGCCCGTTGGTGCTAGTATGGAGTCAGGGGATGGATGAAGCGGAGAGCCCCGTTTGGAGTGAGGCTGCAAAGGGCATGCCAAGGGAAGTGTTCTGCTGTGCCAAGACTCGTGCTGCGCACGCTTTGTGGTTGGAGTGAGAAACAGGTTCCTTGGTGTTTTCTGCGAAACGCTTTAGCAGCCCGTTGGTGCTAGTATGGAGTCAGGGGATGGATGAAGCGGAGAGCCCCGTTTGGAGGGAGGCTGCAAAGGGCATGGCAAAGGAAGTGTTTTGCTGTGCCAAGACTCGTGCTGCGCACGCTTTGTGCTTGGAGTGAGAAACAGGTTCCTTGGTGTTTTCTGCGAAACGCTTTAGCAGCCCGTTGGTGCTAGTATGGAGTCAGGGGATGGATGAAGCGGAGAGCCCCGTTTGGAGTGAGGCTGCAAAGGGCATGCCAAAGGAAGTGTTTTGCTGTGCCAAGACTCGTGCTGCGCACGCTTTGTGCTTGGAGTGAGAAACAGGTTCCTTGGTGTTTTCTGCGAAACGCTTTAGCAGCCCGTTGGTGCTAGTATGGAGTCAGGGGATGGATGAAGCGGAGAGCCCCGTTTGGAGTGAGGCTGCAAAGGGCATGCCAAAGGAAGTGTTTTGCTGTGCCAAGACTCGTGCTGCGCACGCTTTGTGCTTGGAGTGAGAAACAGGTTCCTTGGTGTTTTCTGCAAAACGCTTTAGCAGCCCGTTGGTGCTAGTATGGAGTCAGGGGATGGATGAAGCGGAGAGCCCGGTTTGGAGTGAGGCTGCAAAGGGCATGCCAAGGGAAGTGTTCTGCTGTGCCAAGACTCGTGCTGCGCACGCTTTGTGCTTGGAGTGAGAAACAGGTTCCTTGGTGTTTTCTGCGAAACGCTTTAGCAGCCCGTTGGTGCTAGTATGGAGTCAGGGGATGGATGAAGCGGAGAGCCCCGTTTGGAGTGAGGCTGCAAAGGGCATGCCAAAGGAAGTGTTTTGCTGTGCCAAGACTCGTGCTGCGCACGCTTTGTGCTTGGAGTGAGAAACAGGTTCCTTGGTGTTTTCTGCGAAATGCTTTAGCAGCCCGTTGGTGCTAGTATGGAGTCAGGGGATGGATGAAGCGGAGAGCCCCGTCTGGAGTGAGGCTGCAAAGGGCATGCCAAAGGAAGTGTTTTGCTGTGCCAAGACTCGTGCTGCGCATGCTTTGTGCTTGGAGTGAGAAACAGGTTCCTTGGTGTTTTCTGCGAAACGCTTTAGCAGCCCGTTGGTGCTAGTATGGAGTCAGGGGATGGATGAAGCGGAGAGCCCCGTTTGGAGTGAGGCTGCAAAGGGCATGCCAAGAGAAGTGTTTTGCTGTGCCAAGACTCGTGCTGCGCACGCTTTGTGCTTGGAGTGAGAAACAGGTTCCTTGGTGTTTTCTGCGAAACGCTTTAGCAGCCCGTTGGTGCTAGTATGGAGTCAGGGGATGGATGAAGCGGAGAGCCCCGTTTGGAGTGAGGCTGCAAAGGGCATGCCAAGGGAAGTGTTCTGCTGTGCCAAGACTCGTGCTGCGCGCGCTTTGTGGTTGGAGTGAGAAACAGGTTCCTTGGTGTTTTCTGCGAAACGCTTTAGCAGCCCGTTGGTGCTAGTATGGAGTCAGGGGATGGATGAAGCGGAGAGCCCCGTTTGGAGTGAGGCTGCAAAGGGCATGCCAAAGGAAGTGTTTTGCTGTGCCAAGACTCGTGCTGCGCGCGCTTTATGCTTGGAGTGAGAAACAGGTTCCTTGGTGTTTTCTGCGAAACGCTTTAGCAGCCCGTTGGTGCTAGTATGGAGTCAGGGGATGGATGAAGCGGAGAGCCCCGTATGGAGTGAGGCTGCAAAGGGCATGCCAAAGGAAGTGTTCTGCTGTGCCAAGACTCGTGCTGCGCACGCTTTGTGGTTGGAGTGAGAAACAGATTTCTTGGTGTTTTCTGCGAAACGCTTTAGCAGCCCGTTGGTGCTAGTATGGAGTCAGGGGATGGATGAAGCGGAGAGCCCCGTTTGGAGTGAGGCTGCAAAGGGCATGCCAAAGGAAGTGTTTTGCTGTGCCAAGACTCGTGCTGCGCACGCTTTGTGCTTGGAGTGAGAAACAGGTTCCTTGGTGTTTTCTGCGAAACGCTTTAGCAGCCCGTTGGTGCTAGTATGGAGTCAGGGGATGGATGAAGCGGAGAGCCCCGTTTGGAGTGAGGCTGCAAAGGGCATGCCAAAGGAAGTGTTTTGCTGTGCCAAGACTCATGCTGCGCACGCTTTGTGCTTGGAGTGAGAAACAGGTTCCTTGGTGTTTTCTGCGAAACGCTTTAGCAGCCCGTTGGTGCTAGTATGGAGTCAGGGGATGGATGAAGCGGAGAGCCCCGTTTGGAGTGAGGCTGCAAAGGGCATGCCAAGGGAAGTGTTCTGCTGTGCCAAGACTCGTGCTGCGCACGCTTTGTGGTTGGAGTGAGAAACAGGTTCCTTGGTGTTTTCTGTGAAACGCTTTAGCAGCCCGTTGGTGCTAGTATGGAGTCAGGGGATGGATGAAGCGGAGAGCCCCGTTTGGAGTGAGGCTGCAAAGGGCATGCCAAAGGAAGTGTTTTGCTGTGCCAAGACTCGTGCTGCGCACGCTTTGTGCTTGGAGTGAGAAACAGGTTCCTTGGTGTTTTCTGCGAAACGCTTTAGCAGCCCGTTGGTGCTAGTATGGAGTCAGGGGATGGATGAAGCGGAGAGCCCCGTTTGGAGTGAGGCTGCAAAGGGCATGCCAAGGGAAGTGTTCTGCTGTGCCAAGACTCGTGCTGCGCACGCTTTGTGCTTGGAGTGAGAAACAGGTTCCTTGGTGTTTTCTGCGAAACGCTTTAGCAGCCCGTTGGTGCTAGTATGGAGTCAGGGGATGGATGAAGCGGAGAGCCCGGTTTGGAGTGAGGCTGCAAAGGGCATGCCAAGAGAAGTGTTTTGCTGTGCCAAGACTCGTGCTGCGCACGCTTTGTGCTTGGAGTGAGAAACAGGTTCCTTGGTGTTTTCTGCGAAACGCTTTAGCAGCCCGTTGGTGCTAGTATGGAGTCAGGGGATGGATGAAGCGGAGAGCCCCGTTTGGAGTGAGGCTGCAAAGGGCATGCCAAGGGAAGTGTTTTGCTGTGCCAAGACTCGTGCTGCGCACGCTTTGTGGTTGGAGTGAGAAACAGGTTCCTTGGTGTTTTCTGCGAAACGCTTTAGCAGCCCGTTGGTGCTAGTATGGAGTCAGGGGATGGATGAAGCGGAGAGCCCCGTTTGGAGTGAGGCTGCAAAGGGCATGCCAAAGGAAGTGTTTTGCTGTGCCAAGACTCGTGCTGCGCACGCTTTGTGCTTGGAGTGAGAAACAGGTTCCTTGGTGTTTTCCGCGAAACGCTTTAGCAGCCCGTTGGTGCTAGTATGGAGTCAGGGGATGGATGAAGCGGAGAGCCCCGTATGGAGTGAGGCTGCAAAGGGCATGCCAAAGGAAGTGTTCTGCTGTGCCAAGAGTCGTGCTGCGCACGCTTTGTGGTTGGAGTGAGAAACAGATTTCTTGGGTGTTTTCTGCGAAACGCTTTAGCAGCCCGTTGGTGCTAGTATGGAGTCAGGGGATGGATGAAGCGGAGAGCCCCGTTTGGAGGGAGGCTGCAAAGGGCATGCCAAAGGAAGTGTTTTGCTGTGCCAAGACTCGTGCTGCGCACGCTTTGTGCTTGGAGTGAGAAACAGGTTCCTTGGTGTTTTCTGCGAAACGCTTTAGCAGCCCGTTGGTGCTAGTATGGAGTCAGGGGATGGATGAAGCGGAGAGCCCCGTTTGGAGTGAGGCTGCAAAGGGCATGCCAAAGGAAGTGTTCTGCTGTGCCAAGAGTCGTGCTGCGCACGCTTTGTGGTTGGAGTGAGAAACAGGTTCCTTGGTGTTTTCTGCGAAACGCTTTAGCAGCCCGTTGGTGCTAGTATGGAGTCAGGGGATGGATGAAGCAGAGAGCCCCGTTTGGAGTGAGGCTGCAAAGGGCATGCCAAAGGAAGTGTTTTGCTGTGCCAAGACTCGTGCTGCGCACGCTTTGTGGTTGGAGTGAGAAACAGGTTCCTTGGTGTTTTCTGCGAAACGCTTTAGCAGCCCGTTGGTGCTAGTATGGAGTCAGGGGATGGATGAAGCAGAGAGCCCCGTTTGGAGTGAGGCTGCAAAGGGCATGCCAAAGGAAGTGTTCTGCTGTGCCAAGACTCGTGCTGCGCACGCTTTGTGCTTGGAGTGAGAAACAGGTTCCTTGGTGTTTTCTGCGAAACGCTTTAGCAGCCCGTTGGTGCTAGTATGGAGTCAGGGGATGGATGAAGCAGAGAGCCCCGTTTGGAGTGAGGCTGCAAAGGGCATGCCAAAGGAAGTGTTTTGCTGTGCCAAGACTCGTGCTGCGCACGCTTTGTGGTTGGAGTGAGAAACAGGTTCCTTGGTGTTTTCTGCGAAACGCTTTAGCAGCCCGTTGGTGCTAGTATGGAGTCAGGGGATGGATGAAGCGGAGAGCCCCGTTTGGAGTGAGGCTGCAAAGGGCATGCCAAAGGAAGTGTTCTGCTGTGCCAAGACTCGTGCTGCGCACGCTTTGTGCTTGGAGTGAGAAACAGGTTTCTTGGGTGTTTTCTGCGAAACGCTTTAGCAGCCCGTTGGTGCTAGTATGGAGTCAGGGGATGGATGAAGCGGAGAGCCCCGTTTGGAGTGAGGCTGCAAAGGGCATGCCAAAGGAAGTGTTTTGCTGTGCCAAGACTCGTGCTGCGCACGCTTTGTGCTTGGAGTGAGAAACAGGTTCCTTGGTGTTTTCTGCGAAACGCTTTAGCAGCCCGTTGGTGCTAGTATGGAGTCAGGGGATGGATGAAGCGGAGAGCCCCGTTTGGAGTGAGGCTGCAAAGGGCATGCCAAAGGAAGTGTTCTGCTGTGCCAAGACTCGTGCTGCGCACGCTTTGTGCTTGGAGTGAGAAACAGGTTCCACAGGTTCCTTGGTGTTTTCTGCGAAACGCTTTAGCAGCCCGTTGGTGCTAGTATGGAGTCAGGGGATGGATGAAGCGGAGAGCCCCGTTTGGAGTGAGGCTGCAAAGGGCATGCCAAAGGAAGTGTTTTGCTGTGCCAAGACTCGTGCTGCGCACATGCTTTGTGCTTGGAGTGAGAAACAGGTTCCTTGGTGTTTTCTGCGAAACGCTTTAGCAGCCCGTTGGTGCTAGTATGGAGTCAGGGGATGGATGAAGCGGAGAGCCCCGTTTGGAGTGAGGCTGCAAAGGGCATGCCAAAGGAAGTGTTCTGCTGTGCCAAGACTCGTGCTGCGCACGCTTTGTGCTTGGAGTGAGAAACAGGTTCCTTGGTGTTTTCTGCGAAACGCTTTAGCAGCCGTTGGTGCTAGTATGGAGTCAGGGGATGGATGAAGCGGAGAGCCCCGTTTGGAGTGAGGCTGCAAAGGGCATGCCAAGAGAAGTGTTTTGCTGTGCCAAGACTCGTGCTGCGCACGCTTTGTGCTTGGAGTGAGAAACAGGTTCCTTGGTGTTTTCTGCGAAACGCTTTAGCAGCCCGTTGGTGCTAGTATGGAGTCAGGGGATGGATGAAGCGGAGAGCCCCGTTTGGAGTGAGGCTGCAAAGGGCATGCCAAAGGAAGTGTTTTGCTGTGCCAAGACTCGTGCTGCGCACAGCTTTGTGCTTGGAGTGAGAAACAGGTTCCTTGGTGTTTTCTGCGAAACGCTTTAGCAGCCCGTTGGTGCTAGTATGGGGTCAGGGGATGGATGAAGCGGAGAGCCCCGTTTGGAGTGAGGCTGCAAAGGGCATGCCAAAGGAAGTGTTTGCTGTGCCAAGACTCGTGCTACGCACGCTTTGTGCTTGGAGTGAGAAACAGGTTCAATGGTGTTTTCTGCGAAACGCTTTAGCAGCCCGTTGGTGCTAGTATGGGTCAGGGGATGGATGAAGCGGAGAGCCCCGTTTGGAGTGAGGCTGCAAAGGGCATGCCAAAGGAAGTGTTTTGCTGTGCCAAGACTCGTGCTGCGCACGCTTTGTGCTTGGAGTGAGAAACAGGTTCCTTGGTGTTTTCTGCGAAACGCTTTAGCAGCCCGTTGGTGCTAGTATGGAGTCAGGGGATGGATGAAGCGGAGAGCCCCGTTTGGAGTGAGGCTGCAAAGGGCATGCCAAGGAAGTGTTCTGCTGTGCCAAGACTCGTGCTGCGCACGCTTTATGCTTGGAGTGAGAAACAGGTTCGTTGGTGTTTTCTGCGAAACGCTTTAGCAGCCCGTTGGTGCTAGTATGGAGTCAGGGGATGGATGAAGCGGAGAGCCCCGTTTGGAGTGAGGCTGCAAAGGGCATGCAAAGAAGTGTTTTGCTGTGCCAAGACTCGTGCTGCGCACGCTTTGTGCTTGGAGTGAGAAACAGGTTCCTTGGTGTTTTCTGCGAAACGCTTTAGCAGCCCGTGGTGCTAGTATGGAGTCAGGGGATGGATGAAGCGGAGAGCCCCGTTTGGAGGGAGGCTGCAAAGGGCATGCCAAAGGAAGTGTTTTGCTGTGCCAAGACTCGTGCTGCGCACGCTTTGTGGTTGGAGTGAGAAACAGGTTCCTTGGTGTTTTCTGCGAAACGCTTTAGCAGCCCGTTGGTGATGGTATGGAGTCAGGGGATGGATGAAGCGGAGAGCCCCGTTTGGAGTGAGGCTGCAAAGGGCATGCCAAAGGAAGTGTTCTGCTGTGCCAAGAGTCGTGCTGCGCACGCTTTGTGGTTGGAGTGAGAAACAGGTTCCTTGGTGTTTTCTGCGAAACGCTTAGCAGCCCGTTGGTGCTAGTATGGAGTCAGGGGATGGATGAAGCGGAGAGCCCGTTTGGAGTGAGGCTGCAAAGGGCATGCCAAAGGAAGTGTTTTGCTGTGCCAAGACTCGTGCTGCGCACTGCTTTGTGGTTGGAGTGAGAAACAGGTTCCTTGGTGTTTTCTGCGAAACGCTTTAGCAGCCCGTTGGTGCTAGTATGGAGTCAGGGGATGGATGAAGCGGAGAGCCCCGTTTGGAGTGAGGCTGCAAAGGGCATGCCAAAGGAAGTGTTCTGCTGTGCCAAGACTCGTGCTGCGCACGCTTTGTGCTTGGAGTGAGAAACAGGTTTCTTGGGTGTTTTCTGCGAAATGCTTTAGCAGCCCGTTGGTGCTAGTATGGAGTCAGGGGATGGATGAAGCGGAGAGCCCCGTTTGGAGTGAGGCTGCAAAGGGCATGCCAAAGGAAGTGTTTTGCTGTGCCAAGACTCGTGCTGCGCACGCTTTGTGCTTGGAGTGAGAAACAGGTTCTTGGTGTTTTCTGCGAAACGCTTTAGCAGCCCGTTGGTGCTAGTATGGAGTCAGGGGATGGATGAAGCGAGAGAGCCCCGTTTGGAGTGAGGCTGCAAAGGGCATGCCAAAGAAGTGTTCTGCTGTGCCAAGACTCGTGCTGCGCACGCTTTGTGCTTGGAGTGAGAAACAGGTTCCTTGGTGTTTTCTGCGAAACGCTTAGCAGCCCGTTGGTGCTAGTATGGAGTCAGGGGATGGATGAAGCGGAGAGCCCCGTTTGGAGTGAGGCTGCAAAGGGCATGCCAAAGGAAGTGTTTTGCTGTGCCAAGACTCGTGCTGCGCACGCTTTGTGCTTGGAGTGAGAAACAGGTTCCTTGGTGTTTTCTGCGAACGCTTTAGCAGCCCGTTGGTGCTAGTATGGAGTCAGGGGATGGATGAAGCGGAGAGCCCCGTTTGGAGTGAGGCTGCAAAGGGCATGCCAAAGGAAGTGTTCTGCTGTGCCAAGACTCGTGCTGCGCACGCTTTGTGCTTGGAGTGAGAACAGGTTCCTTGGTGTTTTCTGCGAAACGCTTTAGCAGCCCGTTGGTGCTAGTATGGAGTCAGGGGATGGATGAAGCGGAGAGCCCCGTTTGGAGTGAGGCTGCAAAGGGCATGCCAAGAGAAGTGTTTTGCTGTGCCAAGACTCGTGCTGCGCACGCTTTGTGCTTGGAGTGAGAAACAGGTTCCTTGGTGTTTTCTGCGAAACGCTTTAGCAGCCCGTTGGTGCTAGTATGGAGTCAGGGGATGGATGAAGCGGAGAGCCCCGTTTGGAGTGAGGCTGCAAAGGGCATGCCAAAGGAAGTGTTCTGCTGTGCCAAGAGTCGTGCTGCGCACGCTTTGTGGTTGGAGTGAGAAACAGGTTCCTTGGTGTTTTCTGCGAAACGCTTTAGCAGCCCGTTGGTGATGGTATGGAGTCAGGGGATGGATGAAGCGGAGAGCCCCGTTTGGAGTGCAGGCTGCAAAGGGCATGCCAAAGGAAGTGTTCTGCTGTGCCAGAGTCGTGCTGCGCACGCTTTGTGGTTGGAGTGAGAAACAGGTTCCTTGGTGTTTTCTGCGAAACGCTTTAGCAGCCCGTTGGTGCTAGTATGGAGTCAGGGGATGGATGAAGCAGAGAGCCCCGTTTGGAGTGAGGCTGCAAAGGGCATGCCAAAGGAAGTGTTTGCTGTGCCAAGACTCGTGCTGCGCACGCTTTGTGGTTGGAGTGAGAAACAGGTTCCTTGGTGTTTTCTGCGAAACGCTTTAGCAGCCCGTTGGTGCTAGTATGGAGTCAGGGGATGGATGAAGCGGAGAGCCCCGTTTGGAGTGAGGCTGCAAAGGGCATGCCAAAGGAAGTGTTCTGCTGTGCCAAGACTCGTGCTGCGCACGCTTTGTGCTTGGAGTGAGAAACAGGTTTCTTGGGTGTTTTCTGCGAAATGCTTTAGCAGCCCGTTGGTGCTAGTATGGAGTCAGGGGATGGATGAAGCGGAGAGCCCCGTTTGGAGTGAGGCTGCAAAGGGCATGCCAAAGGAAGTGTTCTGCTGTGCCAAGACTCGTGCTGCGCACGCTTTGTGCTTGGAGTGAGAAACAGGTTCCTTGGTGTTTTCTGCGAAACGCTTTAGCAGCCCGTTGGTGCTAGTATGGAGTCAGGGGATGGATGAAGCGGAGAGCCCCGTTTGGAGTGAGGCTGCAAAGGGCATGCCAAAGGAAGTGTTTTGCTGTGCCAAGACTCGTGCTGCGCACAGCTTTGTGCTTGGAGTGAGAAACAGGTTCCTTGGTGTTTTCTGCGAAACGCTTTAGCAGCCCGTTGGTGCTAGTATGGAGTCAGGGGATGGATGAAGCGGAGAGCCCCGTTTGGAGTGAGGCTGCAAAGGGCATGCCAAAGGAAGTGTTCTGCTGTGCCAAGACTCGTGCTGCGCACGCTTTGTGCTTGGAGTGAGAAACAGGTTCCTTGGTGTTTTCTGCGAAACGCTTTAGCAGCCCGTTGGTGCTAGTATGGAGTCAGGGGATGGATGAAGCGGAGAGCCCCGTTTGGAGTGAGGCTGCAAAGGGCATGCCAAGAGAAGTGTTTTGCTGTGCCAAGACTCGTGCTGCGCACGCTTTGTGCTTGGAGTGAGAAACAGGTTCCTTGGTGTTTTCTGCGAAACGCTTTAGCAGCCCGTTGGTGCTAGTATGGAGTCAGGGGATGGATGAAGCGGAGAGCCCCGTTTGGAGTGAGGCTGCAAAGGGCATGCCAAAGGAAGTGTTCTGCTGTGCCAAGAGTCGTGCTGCGCACGCTTTGTGGTTGGAGTGAGAAACAGGTTCCTTGGTGTTTTCTGCGAAACGCTTTAGCAGCCCGTTGGTGATGGTATGGAGTCAGGGGATGGATGAAGCGGAGAGCCCCGTTTGGAGTGAGGCTGCAAAGGGCATGCCAAAGGAAGTGTTCTGCTGTGCCAAGAGTCGTGCTGCGCACGCTTTGTGGTTGGAGTGAGAAACAGGTTCCTTGGTGTTTTCTGCGAAACGCTTTAGCAGCCCGTTGGTGCTAGTATGGAGTCAGGGGATGGATGAAGCAGAGAGCCCCGTTTGGAGTGAGGCTGCAAAGGGCATGCCAAAGGAAGTGTTTTGCTGTGCCAAGACTCGTGCTGCGCACGCTTTGTGGTTGGAGTGAGAAACAGGTTCCTTGGTGTTTTCTGCGAAACGCTTTAGCAGCCCGTTGGTGCTAGTATGGAGTCAGGGGATGGATGAAGCGGAGAGCCCCGTTGGAGTGAGGCTGCAAAGGGCATGCCAAAGGAAGTGTTCTGCTGTGCCAAGACTCGTGCTGCGCACAGCTTTGTGCTTGGAGTGAGAAACAGGTTCTTGGGTGTTTTCTGCGAAATGCTTTAGCAGCCCGTTGGTGCTAGTATGGAGTCAGGGGATGGATGAAGCGGAGAGCCCCGTTTGGAGTGAGGCTGCAAAGGGCATGCCAAAGGAAGTGTTTTGCTGTGCCAAGACTCGTGCTGCGCACAGCTTTGTGCTTGGAGTGAGAAACAGGTTCCTTGGTGTTTTCTGCGAAACGCTTTAGCAGCCCGTTGGTGCTAGTATGGAGTCAGGGGATGGATGAAGCGGAGAGCCCCGTTTGGAGTGAGGCTGCAAAGGGCATGCCAAAGGAAGTGTTCTGCTGTGCCAAGACTCGTGCTGCGCACGCTTTGTGCTTGGAGTGAGAAACAGGTTCCTTGGTGTTTTCTGCGAAACGCTTTAGCAGCCCGTTGGTGCTAGTATGGAGTCAGGGGATGGATGAAGCGGAGAGCCCCGTTTGGAGTGAGGCTGCAAAGGGCATGCCAAAGGAAGTGTTTTGCTGTGCCAAGACTCGTGCTGCGCACGCTTTGTGCTTGGAGTGAGAAACAGGTTCCTTGGTGTTTTCCTGCGAAACGCTTTAGCAGCCCGTTGGTGCTAGTATGGAGTCAGGGGATGGATGAAGCGGAGAGCCCCGTTTGGAGTGAGGCTGCAAAGGGCATGCCAAAGGAAGTGTTCTGCTGTGCCAAGACTCGTGCTGCGCACGCTTTGTGCTTGGAGTGAGAAACAGGTTCCTTGGTGTTTTCTGCGAAACGCTTTAGCAGCCCGTTGGTGCTAGTATGGAGTCAGGGGATGGATGAAGCGGAGAGCCCGTTTGGAGTGAGGCTGCAAAGGGCATGCCAAGAGAAGTGTTTTGCTGTGCCAAGACTCGTGCTGCGCACGCTTTGTGCTTGGAGTGAGAAACAGGTTCCTTGGTGTTTTCTGCGAAACGCTTTAGCAGCCCGTTGGTGCTAGTATGGAGTCAGGGGATGGATGAAGCGGAGAGCCCGTTTGGAGTGAGGCTGCAAAGGGCATGCCAAAGGAAGTGTTCTGCTGTGCCAAGACTCGTGCTGCGTACGCTTTGTGCTTGGAGTGAGAAACAGGTTCCTTGGTGTTTTCTGCGAAACGCTTTAGCAGCCCGTTGGTGCTAGTATGGAGTCAGGGGATGGATGAAGCGGAGAGCCCCGTTTGGAGTGAGGCTGCAAAGGGCATGCCAAAGGAAGTGTTTTGCTGTGCCAAGACTCGTGCTGCGCACGCTTTGTGCTTGGAGTGAGAAACAGGTTCCTTGGTGTTTTCTGCGAAACGCTTTAGCAGCCCGTTGTGCTAGTATGGAGTCAGGGGATGGATGAAGCGGAGAGCCCCGTTTGGAGTGAGCTGCAAAGGGCATGCCAAAGGAAGTGTTCTGCTGTGCCAAGACTCGTGCTGCGCACGCTTTGTGCTTGGAGTGAGAAACAGGTTCCTTGGTGTTTTCTGCGAAACGCTTTAGCAGCCCGTTGGTGCTAGTATGGAGTCAGGGGATGGATGAAGCGGAGAGCCCCGTTTGGAGTGAGGCTGCAAAGGGCATGCCAAAGGAAGTGTTTTGCTGTGCCAAGACTCGTGCTGCGCACGCTTTGTGCTTGGAGTGAGAAACAGGTTCCTTGGTGTTTTCTGCGAAACGCTTTAGCAGCCCGTTGGTGCTAGTATGGAGTCAGGGGATGGATGAAGCGGAGAGCCCGTTTGGAGTGAGGCTGCAAAGGGCATGCAAAGGAAGTGTTCTGCTGTGCCAAGAGTCGTGCTGCGCACGCTTTGTGTTGGAGTGAGAAACAGGTTCCTTGGTGTTTTCTGCGAAACGCTTTAGCAGCCCGTTGGTGCTAGTATGGAGTCAGGGGATGGATGAAGCGGAGAGCCCCGTTTGGAGTGAGGCTGCAAAGGGCATGCCAAAGGAAGTGTTTTGCTGTGCCAAGACTCGTGCTGCGCACAGCTTTGTGCTTGGAGTGAGAAACAGGTTCCTTGGTGTTTTCTGCGAAATGCTTTAGCAGCCCGTTGGTGCTAGTATGGAGTCAGGGATGGATGAAGCGGAGAGCCCCGTTTGGAGTGAGGCTGCAAAGGGCATGCCAAAGGAAGTGTTTTGCTGTGCCAAGACTCGTGCTGCGCACGCTTTGTGCTTGGAGTGAGAAACAGGTTCCTTGGTGTTTTCTTGCGAAACGCTTTAGCAGCCCGTGGTGCTAGTATGGAGTCAGGGGATGGATGAAGCGGAGAGCCCCGTTTGGAGTGAGGCTGCAAAGGCCATACCAAGGGAAGTGTTCTGCTGTGCCAAGACTCGTGCTGCGCACGCTTTGTGCTTGGAGTGAGAAACAGGTTCCTTGGTGTTTTCTGCGAAACGCTTTAGCAGCCCGTTGGTGCTAGTATGGAGTCAGGGGATGGATGAAGCGGAGAGCCCCGTTTGGAGTGAGGCTGCAAAGGGCATGCCAAAGGAAGTGTTTTGCTGTGCCAAGACTCGTGCTGCGCACGCTTTGTGCTTGGAGTGAGAAACAGGTTCCTTGGTGTTTTCTGCGAAACGCTTTAGCAGCCCGTTGGTGCTAGTATGGAGTCAGGGGATGGATGAAGCGGAGAGCCCCGTTTGGAGTGAGGCTGCAAAGGGCATGCCAAAGGAAGTGTTTTGCTGTGCCAAGACTCGTGCTGCGCACAGCTTTGTGCTTGGAGTGAGAAACAGGTTCCTTGGTGTTTTCTGCGAAATGCTTTAGCAGCCCGTTGGTGCTAGTATGGAGTCAGGGGATGGATGAAGCGGAGAGCCCCGTTTGGAGTGAGGCTGCAAAGGGCATGCCAAGGGAAGTGTTCTGCTGTGCCAAGACTCGTGCTGCGCACGCTTTGTGCTTGGAGTGAGAAACAGGTTCTTGGTGTTTTCTGCGAAACGCTTTAGCAGCCCGTTGGTGCTGGTATGGAGTCAGGGATGGATGAAGCGGAGAGCCCCGTTTGGAGTGAGGCTGCAAAGGGCATGCCAAAGGAAGTGTTCTGCTGTGCCAAGACTCGTGCTGCGCACGCTTTGTGCTTGGAGTGAGAAACAGGTTCCTTGGTGTTTTCTGCGAAACGCTTTAGCAGCCCGTTGGTGCTAGTATGGAGTCAGGGGATGGATGAAGCGGAGAGCCCCGTTTGGAGTGAGGCTGCAAAGGGCATGCCAAGAGAAGTGTTTTGCTGTGCCAAGACTCGTGCTGCGCACGCTTTGTGCTTGGAGTGAGAAACAGGTTCCTTGGTGTTTTCTGCGAAACGCTTTAGCAGCCCGTTGGTGCTAGTATGGAGTCAGGGGCTGGATGAAGCGGAGAGCCCCGTTTGGAGTGAGGCTGCAAAGGGCATGCCAAAGGAAGTGTTCTGCTGTGCCAAGACTCGTGCTGCGCACGCTTTGTGCTTGGAGTGAGAAACAGGTTCCTTGGTGTTTTCTGCGAAACGCTTTAGCAGCCGTTGGTGCTAGTATGGAGTCAGGGGATGGATGAAGCGGAGAGCCCCGTTTGAGTGAGGCTGCAAAGGGCATGCCAAAGGAAGTGTTCTGCTGTGCAAGACTCGTGCTGCGCACAGCTTTGTGCTTGGAGTGAGAAACAGGTTCCTTGGTGTTTTCTGCGAAACGCTTTAGCAGCCCGTTGGTGCTAGTATGGAGTCAGGGATGGATGAAGCGGAGAGCCCCGTTTGGAGTGAGGCTGCAAAGGGCATGCCAAGGGAAGTGTTTTGCTGTGCCAAGACTCGTGCTGCGCACTCTTTGTGGTTGGAGTGAGAAACAGGTTCCTTGGTGTTTTCTGCGAAACGCTTTAGCAGCCCGTTGGTGCTAGTATGGAGTCAGGGGATGGATGAAGCGGAGAGCCCCGTTTGGAGTGAGGCTGCAAAGGGCATGCCAAAGGAAGTGTTCTGCTGTGCCAAGAGTCGCGCTGCGCACGCTTTGTGGTTGGAGTGAGAAACAGGTTCCTTGGTGTTTTCTGCGAAACGCTTTAGCAGCCCGTTGGTGCTAGTATGGAGTCAGGGGATGGATGAAGCGGAGAGCCCCGTTTGGAGTGAGGCTGCAAAGGGCATGCCAAAGGAAGTGTTTTGCTGTGCCAAGACTCGTGCTGCGCACGCTTTGTGCTTGGAGTGAGAAACAGGTTCCTTGGTGTTTTCTGCGAAATGCTTTAGCAGCCCGTTGGTGCTAGTATGGAGTCAGGGGATGGATGAAGCGGAGAGCCCCGTTTGGAGTGAGGCTGCAAAGGGCATGCCAAGGGAAGTGTTCTGCTGTGCCAAGACTCGTGCTGCGCACGCTTTGTGCTTGGAGTGAGAAACAGGTTTCTTGGGTGTTTTCTGCGAAACGCTTTAGCAGCCCGTTGGTGCTAGTATGGAGTCAGGGGATGGATGAAGCGGAGAGCCCCGTTTGGAGTGAGGCTGCAAAGGGCATGCCAAAGGAAGTGTTCTGCTGTGCCAAGACTCGTGCTGCGCACGCTTTGTGCTTGGAGTGAGAAACAGGTTCCTTGGTGTTTTCTGCGAAACGCTTTAGCAGCCCGTTGGTGCTAGTATGGAGTCAGGGGATGGATGAAGCGGAGAGCCCCGTTTGGAGTGAGGCTGCAAAGGGCATGCCAAGAGAAGTGTTCTGCTGTGCCAAGACTCGTGCTGCGCACGCTTTGTGCTTGGAGTGAGAAACAGGTTCCTTGGTGTTTTCTGCGAAACGCTTTAGCAGCCCGTTGGTGCTAGTATGGAGTCAGGGGATGGATGAAGCGGAGAGCCCCGTTTGGAGTGAGGCTGCAAAGGGCATGCCAAGAGAAGTGTTTTGCTGTGCCAAGACTCGTGCTGCGCACGCTTTGTGCTTGGAGTGAGAAACAGGTTCCTTGGTGTTTTCTGCGAAACGCTTTAGCAGCCCGTTGGTGCTAGTATGGAGTCAGGGGATGGATGAAGCGGAGAGCCCCGTTTGGAGTGAGGCTGCAAAGGGCATGCCAAAGGAAGTGTTCTGCTGTGCCAAGACTCGTGCTGCGCACGCTTTGTGCTTGGAGTGAGAAACAGGTTCCTTGGTGTTTTCTGCGAAACGCTTTAGCAGCCCGTTGGTGCTAGTATGGAGTCAGGGGATGGATGAAGCGGAGAGCCCCGTTTGGAGTGAGGCTGCAAAGGGCATGCCAAAGGAAGTGTTTTGCTGTGCCAAGACTCGTGCTGCGCACGCTTTGTGCTTGGAGTGAGAAACAGGTTCCTTGGTGTTTTCTGCGAAACGCTTTAGCAGCCCGTTGGTGCTAGTATGGAGTCAGGGGATGGATGAAGCGGAGAGCCCCGTTTGGAGTGAGGCTGCAAAGGGCATGCCAAAGGAAGTGTTCTGCTGTGCCAAGACTCGTGCTGCGCACGTCTTTGTGGTTGGAGTGAGAAACAGGTTCCTTGGTGTTTTTCTGCGAAACGCTTTAGCAGCCCGTTGGTGCTAGTATGGAGTCAGGGGATGGATGAAGCGGAGAGCCCCGTTTGGAGTGAGGCTGCAAAGGGCATGCCAAAGGAAGTGTTCTGCTGTGCCAAGAGTCGTGCTGCGCACTGCTTTGTGGTTGGAGTGAGAAACAGGTTCCTTGGTGTTTTCTGCGAAACGCTTTAGCAGCCCGTTGGTGCTAGTATGGAGTCAGGGGATGGATGAAGCGGAGAGCCCCGTTTGGAGTGAGGCTGCAAAGGGCATGCCAAAGGAAGTGTTTTGCTGTGCCAAGACTCGTGCTGCGCACAGCTTTGTGCTTGGAGTGAGAAACAGGTTCCTTGGTGTTTTCTGCGAAATGCTTTAGCAGCCCGTTGGTGCTAGTATGGAGTCAGGGGATGGATGAAGCGGAGAGCCCCGTTTGGAGTGAGGCTGCAAAGGGCATGCCAAGGGAAGTGTTCTGCTGTGCCAAGACTCGTGCTGCGCACGCCTTTGTGCTTGGAGTGAGAAACAGGTTTCTTGGTGTTTCTGCGAAACGCTTTAGCAGCCCGTTGGTGCTAGTATGGAGTCAGGGGATGGATGAAGCGGAGAGCCCCGTTTGGAGTGAGGCTGCAAAGGGCATGCCAAGGAAGTGTTTTGCTGTGCCAAGACTCGTGCTGCGCACGCTTTGTGCTTGGAGTGAGAAACAGGTTCCTTGGTGTTTTCTGCGAAACGCTTTAGCAGCCCGTTGGTGCTAGTATGGAGTCAGGGGATGGATGAAGCGGAGAGCCCCGTTTGGAGTGAGGCTGCAAAGGGCATGCCAAAGGAAGTGTTCTGCTGTGCCAAGACTCGTGCTGCGCACGCTTTGTGCTTGGAGTGAGAAACAGGTTCCTTGGTGTTTTCTGCGAAATGCTTTAGCAGCCCGTTGGTGCTAGTATGGAGTCAGGGGATGGATGAAGCGGAGAGCCCCGTTTGGAGTGAGGCTGCAAAGGGCATGCCAAGGGAAGTGTTCTGCTGTGCCAAGACTCGTGCTGCGCACGCTTTGTGCTTGGAGTGAGAAACAGGTTTCTTGGGTGTTTTCTGCGAAACGCTTTAGCAGCCCGTTGGTGCTAGTATGGAGTCAGGGGATGGATGAAGCGGAGAGCCCCGTTTGGAGTGAGGCTGCAAAGGGCATGCCAAAGGAAGTGTTTTGCTGTGCCAAGACTCGTGCTGCGCACGCTTTGTGCTTGGAGTGAGAAACAGGTTCCTTGGTGTTTTCTGCGAAACGCTTTAGCAGCCCGTTGGTGCTAGTATGGAGTCAGGGGATGGATGAAGCGGAGAGCCCCGTTTGGAGTGAGGCTGCAAAGGGCATGCCAAAGGAAGTGTTTTGCTGTGCCAAGACTCGTGCTGCGCACGCTTTGTGCTTGGAGTGAGAAACAGGTTCCTTGGTGTTTTCTGCGAAACGCTTTAGCAGCCCGTTGGTGCTAGTATGGAGTCAGGGGCTGGATGAAGCGGAGAGCCCCGTTTGGAGTGAGGCTGCAAAGGGCATGCAAAGGAAGTGTTTTGCTGTGCCAAGACTCGTGCTGCGCACGCTTTGTGGTTGGAGTGAGAAACAGGTTCCTTGGTGTTTTCTGCGAAACGCTTTAGCAGCCCGTTGGTGCTAGTATGGAGTCAGGGGATGGATGAAGCGGAGAGCCCCGTTTGGAGTGAGGCTGCAAAGGGCATGCCAAGAGAAGTGTTTTGCTGTGCCAAGACTCGTGCTGCGCACGCTTTGTGCTTGGAGTGAGAAACAGGTTCCTTGGTGTTTCTGCGAAACGCTTTAGCAGCCCGTTGGTGCTAGTATGGAGTCAGGGGATGGATGAAGCGGAGAGCCCCGTTTGGAGTGAGGCTGCAAAGGGCATGCCAAAGGAAGTGTTCTGCTGTGCCAAGACTCGTGCTGCGCACAGCTTTGTGCTTGGAGTGAGAAACAGGTTCCTTGGTGTTTTCTGCGAAACGCTTTAGCAGCCCGTTGGTGCTAGTATGGAGTCAGGGGATGGATGAAGCGGAGAGCCCCGTTTGGAGTGAGGCTGCAAAGGGCATGCCAAGAGAAGTGTTCTGCTGTGCCAAGACTCGTGCTGCGCACGCTTTGTGCTTGGAGTGAGAAACAGGTTCCTTGGTGTTTTCTGCGAAACGCTTTAGCAGCCCGTTGGTGCTAGTATGGAGTCAGGGGATGGATGAAGCGGAGAGCCCCGTTTGGAGTGAGGCTGCAAAGGGCATGCCAAAGGAAGTGTTCTGCTGTGCCAAGACTCGTGCTGCGCACGCTTTGTGCTTGGAGTGAGAAACAGGTTCCTTGGTGTTTTCTGCGAAACGCTTTAGCAGCCCGTTGGTGCTAGTATGGAGTCAGGGGATGGATGAAGCGGAGAGCCCCGTTTGGAGTGAGGCTGCAAAGGGCATGCCAAAGGAAGTGTTTTGCTGTGCCAAGACTCGTGCTGCGCACGCTTTGTGCTTGGAGTGAGAAACAGGTTCCTTGGTGTTTCTTCTGCGAAACGCTTTAGCAGCCCGTTGGTGCTAGTATGGAGTCAGGGGATGGATGAAGCGGAGAGCCCCGTTTGGAGTGAGGCTGCAAAGGGCATGCCAAGAGAAGTGTTCTGCTGTGCCAAGACTCGTGCTGCGCACGCTTTGTGCTTGGAGTGAGAAACAGGTTCCTTGGTGTTTTCTGCGAAACGCTTTAGCAGCCCGTTGGTGCTAGTATGGAGTCAGGGGATGGATGAAGCGGAGAGCCCCGTTTGGGAGTGAGGCTGCAAAGGGCATGCCCAAAGGCAAGTGTTCTGCTGTGCCAAGACTTCGTGCTGCGCACGCTTTGTGCTTGGAGTGAGAAACAGGTTCCTTGGTGTTTTCTGCGAAACGCTTTAGCAGCCCGTTGGTGCTAGTATGGAGTCAGGGGATGGATGAAGCGGAGAGCCCCGTTTGAGTGAGGCTGCAAAGGGCATGCCAAGAGAAGTGTTCTGCTGTGCCAAGACTCGTGCTGCGCACGCTTTGTGCTTGGAGTGAGAAACAGGTTCCTTGGTGTTTTCTGCGAAACGCTTTAGCAGCCCGTTGGTGCTAGTATGGGAGTCAGGGGATGGATGAAGCGGAGAGCCCCGTTTGAGTGAGGCTGCAAAGGGCATGCCAAGGAAGTGTTCTGCTGTGCCAAGACTCGTGCTGCGCACGCTTTGTGCTTGGAGTGAGAAACAGGTTCCTTGGTGTTTTCTGCGAAACGCTTTAGCAGCCCGTTGGTGCTAGTATGGAGTCAGGGGATGGATGAAGCGGAGAGCCCCGTTTGGAGTGAGGCTGCAAAGGGCATGCCAAAGGAAGTGTTTCTGCTGTGCCAAGACTCGTGCTGCGCACGCTTTGTGCTTGGAGTGAGAAACAGGTTCCTTGGTGTTTTCTGCGAAACGCTTTAGCAGCCCGTTGGTGCTAGTATGGAGTCAGGGGATGGATGAAGCGGAGAGCCCGTTTGGAGTGAGGGCTGCAAAGGGCATGCCAAAGGAAGTGTTCTGCTGTGCCAAGACTCGTGCTGCGCACGGCTTTGTGCTTGGAGTGAGAAACAGTTCCTTGGTGTTTTCTGCGAAACGCTTTAGCAGCCCGTTGGTGCTAGTATGGAGTCAGGGGATGGATGAAGCGGAGAGCCCGTTTGGAGTGAGGCTGCAAAGGGCATGCCAAGAGAAGTGTTCTGCTGTGCCAAGGACTCGTGCTGGCGCACAGCTTTGTGCTTGGAGTGAGAAACAGGTTCCTTGGTGTTTTCTGCGAAACGCTTTAGCAGCCCGTTGGTGCTAGTATGGAGTCAGGGGATGGATGAAGCGGAGAGCCCCGTTTGAGTGAGGCTGCAAAGGGCATGCCAAAGGAAGTGTTTGCTGTGCCAAGACTCGTGCTGCGCACGCTTTGTGCTTGGAGTGAGAAACAGGTTCCTTGGTGTTTTCTGCGAAACGCTTTAGCAGCCCGTTGGTGCTAGTATGGAGTCAGGGGATGGATGAAGCGGAGAGCCCCGTTTGGAGTGAGGCTGCAAAGGGCATGGCCAAAGGAAGTGTTCTGCTGTGCCAAGACTCGTGCTGCGCACGCTTTGTGCTTGGAGTGAGAAACAGGTTCCTTGTGTTTTCCTGCGAAACGCTTTAGCAGCCCGTTGGTGCTAGTATGGAGTCAGGGGATGGATGAAGCGGAGAGCCCCGTTTGGAGTGAGGCTGCAAAGGGCATGCCAAAGGAAGTGTTTTGCTGTGCCAAGACTCGTGCTGCGCACGCTTTGTGCTTGGAGTGAGAAACAGGTTCCTTGGTGTTTTCTGCGAAACGCTTTAGCAGCCCGTTGGTGCTAGTATGGAGTCAGGGGATGATGAAGCGGAGAGCCCCCGTTTGGAGTGAGGCTGCAAAGGGCATGGCAAAGGAAGTGTTGTGCTGTGCCAAGACTCGTGCTGCGCACGCTTTGTGCTTGGAGTGAGAAACAGGTTCCCTTGGTGTTTCTGCGAAACGCTTTAGCAGCCCGTTGGTGCTAGTATGGAGTCAGGGCTGATGAAGCGGACGAGCCCCGTTTGGAGTGAGGCTGCAAAGGGCATGCCAAAGGAAGTGTTTTGCTGTGCCAAGACTCGTGCTGCGCACGCTTTCGTGCTTGGAGTGAGAAACAGGTTCCTTGGGTGTTTTCTGCGAAACGCTTTAGCAGCCCGTTGGTGCTAGTATGGAGTCAGGGGATGGATGAAGCGGGAGAGCCCCGTTTGGAGTGAGGCTGCAAAGGGCATGCCAAAGGAAGTGTTCTGCTGTGCCAAGACTCGTGCTGCGCACGCTTTGTGGTTGGAGTGAGAAACA
>NW_028288648.1:0-36652 GCF_059628265.1 Tinamus guttatus
GAAACAGGTTCCTTGGTGTTTTCTGCGAAACGCTTTAGCAGCCCGTTGGTGCTAATATGGAGTCAGGGGATGGATGAAGCGGAGAGCCCCGTTTGGAGTGAGGCTGCAAAGGGCATGCCAAGGGAAGTGTTCTGCTGTGCCAAGACTCGTGCTGCGCACGCTTTGTGGTTGGAGTGAGAAACAGGTTCCTTGGTGTTTTCTGCGAAACGCTTTAGCAGCCCGTTGGTGCTAGTATGGAGTCAGGGGATGGATGAAGCGTAGAGCCCCGTTTGGAGTGAGGCTGCAAAGGGCATGCCAAGGGAAGTGTTCTGCTGTGCCAAGACTCGTGCTGCGCACGCTTTGTGGTTGGAGTGAGAAACAGCTTCCTTGGTGTTTTCTGCGAAACGCTTTAGCAGCCCGTTGGTGCTAGTATGGAGTCAGGGGCTGGATGAAGCGGAGAGCCCCGTTTGGAGTGAGGCTGCAAAGGGCATGCCAAGGGAAGTGTTCTGCTGTGCCAAGACTCGTGCTGCGCACGCTTTGTGGTTGGAGTGAGAAACAGGTTCCTTGGTGTTTTCTGCGAAACGCTTTAGCAGCCCGTTGGTGCTAGTATGGAGTCAGGGGATGGATGAAGCGGAGAGCCCCGTTTGGAGTGAGGCTGCAAAGGGCATGCCAAGGGAAGTGTTCTGCTGTGCCAAGACCCGTGCTGCGCACGCTTTGTGGTTGGAGTGAGAAACAGGTTCCTTGGTGTTTTCTGCGAAACGCTTTAGCAGCCCGTTGGTGCTAGTATGGAGTCAGGGGCTGGATGAAACGGAGAGCCCCGTTTGGAGTGAGGCTGCAAAGGGCATGCCAAGGGAAGTGTTCTGCTGTGCCAAGACTCGTGCTGCGCACGCTTTGTGGTTGGCGTGAGAAACAGGTTCCTTGGTGTTTTCTGCGAAACGCTTTAGCAGCCCGTTGGTGCTAGTATGGAGTCAGGGGCTGGATGAAGCGGAGAGCCCCGTTTGGAGTGAGGCTGCAAAGGGCATGCCAAGGGAAGTGTTCTGCTGTGCCAAGACTCGTGCTGCGCACGCTTTGTGGTTGGAGTGAGAAACAGGTTCCTTGGTGTTTTCTGCGAAACGCTTTAGCAGCCCGTTGGTGCTAGTATGGAGTCAGGGGCTGGATGAAGCGGAGAGCCCCGTTTGGAGTGAGGCTGCAAAGGGCATGCCAAGGGAAGTGTTCTGCTGTGCCAAGACTCGTGCTGCGCACGCTTTGTGGTTGGAGTGAGAAACAGGTTCCTTGGTGTTTTCTGCGAAACGCTTTAGCAGCCCGTTGGTGCTAGTATGGAGTCAGGGGATGGATGAAGCGGAGAGCCCCGTTTGGAGTGAGGCTGCAAAGGGCATGCCAAGGGAAGTGTTCTGCTGTGCCAAGACTCGTGCTGCGCACGCTTTGTGTTTGGAGTGAGAAACAGGTTCCTTGGTGTTTTCTGCGAAACGCTTTAGCAGCCCGTTGGTGCTAATATGGAGTCAGGGGATGGATGAAGCGGAGAGCCCCGTTTGGAGTGAGGCTGCAAAGGGCATGCCAAGGGAAGTGTTCTGCTGTGCCAAGACTCGTGCTGCGCACGCTTTGTGGTTGGAGTGAGAAACAGGTTCGTTGGTGTTTTCTGCGAAACGCTTTAGCAGCCCGTTGGTGCTAGTATGGAGTCAGGGGATGGATGAAGCGTAGAGCCCCGTTTGGAGTGAGGCTGCAAAGGGCATGCCAAGGGAAGTGTTCTGCTGTGCCAAGACTCGTGCTGCGCACGCTTTGTGGTTGGAGTGAGAAACAGCTTCCTTGGTGTTTTCTGCGAAACGCTTTAGCAGCCCGTTGGTGCTAGTATGGAGTCAGGGGCTGGATGAAGCGGAGAGCCCCGTTTGGAGTGAGGCTGCAAAGGGCATGCCAAGGGAAGTGTTCTGCTGTGCCAAGACTCGTGCTGCGCACGCTTTGTGGTTGGAGTGAGAAACAGGTTCCTTGGTGTTTTCTGCGAAACGCTTTAGCAGCCCGTTGGTGCTAGTATGGAGTCAGGGGATGGATGAAGCGGAGAGCCCCGTTTGGAGTGAGGCTGCAAAGGGCATGCCAAGGGAAGTGTTCTGCTGTGCCAAGACTCGTGCTGCGCACGCTTTGTGTTTGGAGTGAGAAACAGGTTCCTTGGTGTTTTCTGCGAAACGCTTTAGCAGCCCGTTGGTGCTAATATGGAGTCAGGGGATGGATGAAGCGGAGAGCCCCGTTTGGAGTGAGGCTGCAAAGGGCATGCCAAGGGAAGTGTTCTGCTGTGCCAAGACTCGTGCTGCGCACGCTTTGTGGTTGGAGTGAGAAACAGGTTCGTTGGTGTTTTCTGCGAAACGCTTTAGCAGCCCGTTGGTGCTAGTATGGAGTCAGGGGATGGATGAAGCGTAGAGCCCCGTTTGGAGTGAGGCTGCAAAGGGCATGCCAAGGGAAGTGTTCTGCTGTGCCAAGACTCGTGCTGCGCACGCTTTGTGGTTGGAGTGAGAAACAGGTTCCTTGGTGTTTTCTGCGAAACGCTTTAGCAGCCCGTTGGTGCTAGTATGGAGTCAGGGGATGGATGAAGCGGAGAGCCCCGTTTGGAGTGAGGCTGCAAAGGGCATGCCAAGGGAAGTGTTCTGCTGTGCCAAGACTCGTGCTGCGCACGCTTTGTGGTTGGAGTGAGAAACAGGTTCCTTGGTGTTTTCTGCGAAACGCTTTAGCAGCCCGTTGGTGCTAGTATGGAATCAGGGGATGGATGAAGCGGAGAGCCCCGTTTGGAGTGAGGCTGCAAAGGGCATGCCAAGGGAAGTGTTCTGCTGTGCCAAGACTCGTGCTGCGCACGCTTTGTGGTTGGAGTGAGAAACAGCTTCCTTGGTGTTTTCTGCGAAACGCTTTAGCAGCCCGTTGGTGCTAGTATGGAGTCAGGGGCTGGATGAAGCGGAGAGCCCCGTTTGGAGTGAGGCTGCAAAGGGCATGCCAAGGGAAGTGTTCTGCTGTGCCAAGACTCGTGCTGCGCACGCTTTGTGGTTGGAGTGAGAAACAGGTTCCTTGGTGTTTTCTGCGAAACGCTTTAGCAGCCCGTTGGTGCTAGTATGGAGTCAGGGGCTGGATGAAGCGGAGAGCCCCGTTTGGAGTGAGGCTGCAAAGGGCATGCCAAGGGAAGTGTTCTGCTGTGCCAAGACTCGTGCTGCGCACGCTTTGTGGTTGGAGTGAGAAACAGGTTCCTTGGTGTTTTCTGCGAAACGCTTTAGCAGCCCGTTGGTGCTAGTATGGAGTCCGGGGCTGGATGAAACGGAGATCCCCGTTTGGAGTGAGGCTGCAAAGGGCATGCCAAGGGAAGTGTTCTGCTGTGCCAAGACTCGTGCTGCGCACGCTTTGTGGTTGGAGTGAGAAACAGGTTCCTTGGTGTTTTCTGCGAAACGCTTTAGCAGCCCGTTGGTGCTAGTATGGAGTCAGGGGCTGGATGAAGCGGAGAGCCCCGTTTGGAGTGAGGCTGCAAAGGGCATGCCAAGGGAAGTGTTCTGCTGTGCCAAGACTCGTGCTGCGCACGCTTTGTGGTTGGAGTGAGAAACAGGTTCCTTGGTGTTTTCTGCGAAACGCTTTAGCAGCCCGTTGGTGCTAGTATGGAGTCAGGGGATGGATGAAGCGGAGAGCCCCGTTTGGAGTGAGGCTGCAAAGGGCATGCCAAGGGAAGTGTTCTGCTGTGCCAAGACTCGTGCTGCGCACGCTTTGTGGTTGGAGTGAGAAACAGCTTCCTTGGTGTTTTCTGCGAAACGCTTTAGCAGCCCGTTGGTGCTAGTATGGAGTCAGGGGCTGGATGAAGCGGAGAGCCCCGTTTGGACTGAGGCTGCAAAGGGCATGCCAAGGGAAGTGTTCTGCTGTGCCAAGACTCGTGCTGCGCACGCTTTGTGGTTGGAGTGAGAAACAGGTTCCTTGGTGTTTTCTGCGAAACGCTTTAGCAGCCCGTTGGTGCTAGTATGGAGTCAGGGGATGGATGAAGCGGAGAGCCCCGTTTGGAGTGAGGCTGCAAAGGGCATGCCAAGGGAAGTGTTCTGCTGTGCCAAGACTCGTGCTGCGCACGCTTTGTGGTTGGAGTGAGAAACAGGTTCCTTGGTGTTTTCTGCGAAACACTTTAGCAGCCCGTTGGTGCTAGTATGGAGTCAGGGGATGGATGAAGCGGAGAGCCCCGTTTGGAGTGAGGCTGCAAAGGGCATGCCAAGGGAAGTGTTCTGCTGTGCCAAGACTCGTGCTGCGCACGCTTTGTGGTTGGAGTGAGAAACAGCTTCCTTGGTGTTTTCTGCGAAACGCTTTAGCAGCCCGTTGGTGCTAGAATGGAATCAGGGGATGGATGAAGCGGAGAGCTCCGTTTGGAGTGAGGCTGCAAAGGGAATGCCAAGGGAAGTGTTCTGCTGTGCCAAGACTCGTGCTGCGCACGCTTTGTGGTTGGAGTGAGAAACAGGTTCCTTGGTGTTTTCTGCGAAACGCTTTAGCAGCCCGTTGGTGCTAGTATGGAGTCAGGGGATGGATGAAGCGGAGAGCCCCGTTTGGAGTGAGGCTGCAAAGGGCATGCCAAGGGAAGTGTTCTGCTGTGCCAAGACTCGTGCTGCGCACGCTTTGTGCTTGGAGTGAGAAACAGGTTCGTTGGTGTTTTCTGCGAAACGCTTTAGCAGCCCGTTGGTGCTAGTATGGAGTCAGGGGATGGATGAAGCGTAGAGCCCCGTTTGGAGTGAGGCTGCAAAGGGCATGCCAAGGGAAGTGTTCTGCTGTGCCAAGACTCGTGCTGCGCACGCTTTGTGGTTGGAGTGAGAAACAGGTTCCTTGGTGTTTTCTGCGAAACGCTTTAGCAGCCCGTTGGTGCTAGTATGGAGTCAGGGGCTGGATGAAGCGGAGAGCCCCGTTTGGAGTGAGGCTGCAAAGGGCATGCCAAGGGAAGTGTTCTGCTGTGCCAAGACTCGTGCTGCGCACGCTTTGTGGTTGGAGTGAGAAACAGGTTCCTTGGTGTTTTCTGCGAAACGCTTTAGCAGCCCGTTGGTGCTAGTATGGAGTCAGGGGATGGATGAAGCGGAGAGCCCCGTTTGGAGTGAGGCTGCAAAGGGCATGCCAAGGGAAGTGTTCTGCTGTGCCAAGACTCGTGCTGCGCACGCTTTGTGGTTGGAGTGAGAAACAGCTTCCTTGGTGTTTTCTGCGAAACGCTTTAGCAGCCCGTTGGTGCTAGTATGGAGTCAGGGGCTGGATGAAGCGGAGAGCCCCGTTTGGACTGAGGCTGCAAAGGGCATGCCAAGGGAAGTGTTCTGCTGTGCCAAGACTCGTGCTGCGCACGCTTTGTGGTTGGAGTGAGAAACAGGTTCCTTGGTGTTTTCTGCGAAACGCTTTAGCAGCCCGTTGGTGCTAGTATGGAGTCAGGGGATGGATGAAGCGGAGAGCCCCGTTTGGAGTGAGGCTGCAAAGGGCATGCCAAGGGAAGTGTTCTGCTGTGCCAAGACTCGTGCTGCGCACGCTTTGTGGTTGGAGTGAGAAACAGCTTCCTTGGTGTTTTCTGCGAAACGCTTTAGCAGCCCGTTGGTGCTAGTATGGAGTCAGGGGATGGATGAAGCGGAGAGCCCCGTTTGGACTGAGGCTGCAAAGGGCATGCCAAGGGAAGTGTTCTGCTGTGCCAAGACTCGTGCTGCGCACGCTTTGTGGTTGGAGTGAGAAACAGGTTCCTTGGTGTTTTCTGCGAAACGCTTTAGCAGCCCGTTGGTGCTAGTATGGAGTCAGGGGATGGATGAAACGGAGAGCCCCGTTTGGAGTGAGGCTGCAAAGGGCATGCCAAGGGAAGTGTTCTGCTGTGCCAAGACTCGTGCTGCGCACGCTTTGTGTTTGGAGTGAGAAACAGGTTCCTTGGTGTTTTCTGCGAAACGCTTTAGCAGCCCGTTGGTGCTAATATGGAGTCAGGGGATGGATGAAGCGGAGAGCCCCGTTTGGAGTGAGGCTGCAAAGGGCATGCCAAGGGAAGTGTTCTGCTGTGCCAAGACTCGTGCTGCGCACGCTTTGTGGTTGGAGTGAGAAACAGGTTCGTTGGTGTTTTCTGCGAAACGCTTTAGCAGCCCGTTGGTGCTAGTATGGAGTCAGGGGATGGATGAAGCGTAGAGCCCCGTTTGGAGTGAGGCTGCAAAGGGCATGCCAAGGGAAGTGTTCTGCTGTGCCAAGACTCGTGCTGCGCACGCTTTGTGCTTGGAGTGAGAAACAGGTTCCTTGGTGTTTTCTGCGAAACGCTTTAGCAGCCCGTTGGTGCTAGTATGGAGTCAGGGGCTGGATGAAGCGGAGAGCCCCGTTTGGAGTGAGGCTGCAAAGGGCATGCCAAGGGAAGTGTTCTGCTGTGCCAAGACTCGTGCTGCGCACGCTTTGTGGTTGGAGTGAGAAACAGGTTCCTTGGTGTTTTCTGCGAAACGCTTTAGCAGCCCATTGGTGCTAGTATGGAGTCAGGGGATGGATGAAGCGGAGAGCCCCGTTTGGAGTGAGGCTGCAAAGGGCATGCCAAGGGAAGTGTTCTGCTGTGCCAAGACCCGTGCTGCGCACGCTTTGTGGTTGGAGTGAGAAACAGGTTCCTTGGTGTTTTCTGCGAAACGCTTTAGCAGCCCGTTGGTGCTAGTATGGAGTCAGGGGCTGGATGAAACGGAGAGCCCCGTTTGGAGTGAGGCTGCAAAGGGCATGCCAAGGGAAGTGTTCTGCTGTGCCAAGACTCGTGCTGCGGACGCTTTGTGGTTGGAGTGAGAAACAGGTTCCTTGGTGTTTTCTGCGAAACGCTTTAGCAGCCCGTTGGTGCTAGTATGGAGTCAGGGGCTGGATGAAGCGGAGAGCCCCGTTTGGAGTGAGGCTGCAAAGGGCATGCCAAGGGAAGTGTTCTGCTGTGCCAAGACTCGTGCTGCGCACGCTTTGTGGTTGGAGTGAGAAACAGGTTCCTTGGTGTTTTCTGCGAAACGCTTTAGCAGCCCGTTGGTGCTAGTATGGAGTCAGGGGCTGGATGAAGCGGAGAGCCCCGTTTGGAGTGAGGCTGCAAAGGGCATGCCAAGGGAAGTGTTCTGCTGTGCCAAGACTCGTGCTGCGCACGCTTTGTGGTTGGAGTGAGAAACAGGTTCCTTGGTGTTTTCTGCGAAACGCTTTAGCAGCCCGTTGGTGCTAGTATGGAGTCAGGGGATGGATGAAGCGGAGAGCCCCGTTTGGAGTGAGGCTGCAAAGGGCATGCCAAGGGAAGTGTTCTGCTGTGCCAAGACTCGTGCTGCGCACGCTTTGTGTTTGGAGTGAGAAACAGGTTCCTTGGTGTTTTCTGCGAAACGCTTTAGCAGCCCGTTGGTGCTTATATGGAGTCAGGGGATGGATGAAGCGGAGAGCCCCGTTTGGAGTGAGGCTGCAAAGGGCATGCCAAGGGAAGTGTTCTGCTGTGCCAAGACTCGTGCTGCGCACGCTTTGTGGTTGGAGTGAGAAACAGGTTCGTTGGTGTTTTCTGCGAAACGCTTTAGCAGCCCGTTGGTGCTAGTATGGAGTCAGGGGATGGATGAAGCGTAGAGCCCCGTTTGGACTGAGGCTGCAAAGGGCATGCCAAGGGAAGTGTTCTGCTGTGCCAAGACTCGTGCTGCGCACGCTTTGTGGTTGGAGTGAGAAACAGCTTCCTTGGTGTTTTCTGCGAAACGCTTTAGCAGCCCGTTGGTGCTAGTATGGAGTCAGGGGATGGATGAAGCGGAGAGCCCCGTTTGGAGTGAGGCTGCAAAGGGCATGCCAAGGGAAGTGTTCTGCTGTGCCAAGACTCGTGCTGCGCACGCTTTGTGGTTGGAGTGAGAAACAGGTTCCTTGGTGTTTTCTGCGAAACGCTTTAGCAGCCCGTTGGTGCTAGTATGGAGTCAGGGGATGGATGAAGCGGAGAGCCCCGTTTGGAGTGAGGCTGCAAAGGGCATGCCAAGGGAAGTGTTCTGCTGTGCCAAGACTCGTGCTGCGCACGCTTTGTGTTTGGAGTGAGAAACAGGTTCCTTGGTGTTTTCTGCGAAACGCTTTAGCAGCCCGTTGGTGCTAATATGGAGTCAGGGGATGGATGAAGCGGAGAGCCCCGTTTGGAGTGAGGCTGCAAAGGGCATGCCAAGGGAAGTGTTCTGCTGTGCCAAGACTCGTGCTGCGCACGCTTTGTGGTTGGAGTGAGAAACAGGTTCCTTGGTGTTTTCTGCGAAACGCTTTAGCAGCCCGTTGGTGCTAGTATGGAGTCAGGGGATGGATGAAGCGTAGAGCCCCGTTTGGAGTGAGGCTGCAAAGGGCATGCCAAGGGAAGTGTTCTGCTGTGCCAAGACTCGTGCTGCGCACGCTTTGTGGTTGGAGTGAGAAACAGGTTCCTTGGTGTTTTCTGCGAAACGCTTTAGCAGCCCGTTGGTGCTAGTATGGAGTCAGGGGATGGATGAAGCGGAGAGCCCCGTTTGGAGTGAGGCTGCAAAGGGCATGCCAAGGGAAGTGTTCTGCTGTGCCAAGACTCGTGCTGCGCACGCTTTGTGGTTGGAGTGAGAAACAGGTTCCTTGGTGTTTTCTGCGAAACGCTTTAGCAGCCCGTTGGTGCTAGTATGGAATCAGGGGATGGATGAAGCGGAGAGCCCCGTTTGGAGTGAGGCTGCAAAGGGCATGCCAAGGGAAGTGTTCTGCTGTGCCAAGACTCGTGCTGCGCACGCTTTGTGGTTGGAGTGAGAAACAGCTTCCTTGGTGTTTTCTGCGAAACGCTTTAGCAGCCCGTTGGTGCTAGTATGGAGTCAGGGGATGGATGAAGCGGAGAGCCCCGTTTGGAGTGAGGCTGCAAAGGGCATGCCAAGGGAAGTGTTCTGCTGTGCCAAGACTCGTGCTGCGCACGCTTTGTGGTTGGAGTGAGAAACAGGTTCGTTGGTGTTTTCTGCGAAACGCTTTAGCAGCCCGTTGGTGCTAGTATGGAGTCAGGGGATGGATGAAGCGGAGAGCCCCGTTTGGAGTGAGGCTGCAAAGGGCATGCCAAGGGAAAAGTTCTGCTGTGCCAAGACTCGTGCTGCGCACGCTTTGTGGTTGGAGTGAGAAACAGGTTCCTTGGTGTTTTCTGCGAAACACTTTAGCAGCCCGTTGGTGCTAGTATGGAGTCAGGGGCTGGATGAAGCGGAGAGCCCCGTTTGGAGTGAGGCTGCAAAGGGCATGCCAAGGGAAGTGTTCTGCTGTGCCAAGACTCGTGCTGCGCACGCTTTGTGGTTGGAGTGAGAAACAGCTTCCTTGGTGTTTTCTGCGAAACGCTTTAGCAGCCCGTTGGTGCTAGTATGGAATCAGGGGATGGCTGAAGCGGAGAGCTCCGTTTGGAGTGAGGCTGCAAAGGGAATGCCAAGGGAAGTGTTCTGCTGTGCCAAGACTCGTGCTGCGCACGCTTTGTGGTTGGAGTGAGAAACAGGTTCGTTGGTGTTTTCTGCGAAACACTTTAGCAGCCCGTTGGTGCTAGTATGGAGTCAGGGGATGGATGAAGCGGAGAGCCCCGTTTGGAGTGAGGCTGCAAAGGGCATGCCAAGGGAAGTGTTCTGCTGTGCCAAGACTCGTGCTGCGCACGCTTTGTGGTTGGAGTGAGAAACAGGTTCCTTGGTGTTTTCTGCGAAACGCTTTAGCAGCCCGTTGGTGCTAGTATGGAGTCAGGGGCTGGATGAAGCGGAGAGCCCCGTTTGGAGTGAGGCTGCAAAGGGCATGCCAAGGGAAGTGTTCTGCTGTGTCAAGACTCGTGCTGCGCACGCTTTGTGGTTGGAGTGAGAAACAGGTTCCTTGGTGTTTTCTGCGAAACACTTTAGCAGCCCGTTGGTGCTAGTATGGAGTCAGGGGATGGATGAAGCGGAGAGTCCCGTTTGGAGTGAGGCTGCAAAGGGCATGCCAAGGGAAGTGTTCTGCTGTGCCAAGACTCGTGCTGCGCACGCTTTGTGGTTGGAGTGAGAAACAGCTTCCTTGGTGTTTTCTGCGAAACGCTTTAGCAGCCCGTTGGTGCTAGTATGGAATCAGGCGATGGATGAAGCGGAGAGCTCCGTTTGGAGTGAGGCTGCAAAGGGAATGCCAAGGGAAGTGTTCTGCTGTGCCAAGACTCGTGCTGCGCACGCTTTGTGGTTGGAGTGAGAAACAGGTTCCTTGGTGTTTTCTGCGAAACACTTTAGCAGCCCGTTGGTGCTAGTATGGAGTCAGGGGATGGATGAAGCGGAGAGCCCCGTTTGGAGTGAGGCTGCAAAGGGCATGCCAAGGGAAGTGTTCTGCTGTGCCAAGACTCGTGCTGCGCACGCTTTGTGGTTGGAGTGAGAAACAGGTTCGTTGGTGTTTTCTGCGAAACGCTTTAGCAGCCCGTTGGTGCTAGTATGGAGTCAGGGGCTGGATGAAGCGGAGAGCCCCGTTTGGAGTGAGGCTGCAAAGGGCATGCCAAGGGAAGTGTTCTGCTGTGCCAAGACTCGTGCTGCGCACGCTTTGTGGTTGGAGTGAGAAACAGGTTCCTTGGTGTTTTCTGCGAAACACTTTAGCAGCCCGTTGGTGCTAGTATGGAGTCAGGGGCTGGATGAAGCGGAGAGCCCCGTTTGGAGTGAGGCTGCAAAGGGCATGCCAAGGGAAGTGTTCTGCTGTGCCAAGACTCGTGCTGCGCACGCTTTGTGGTTGGAGTGAGAAACAGCTTCCTTGGTGTTTTCTGCGAAACGCTTTAGCAGCCCGTTGGTGCTAGTATGGAATCAGGGGATGGATGAAGCGGAGAGCTCCGTTTGGAGTGAGGCTGCAAAGGGAATGCCAAGGGAAGTGTTCTGCTGTGCCAAGACTCGTGCTGCGCACGCTTTGTGGTTGGAGTGAGAAACAGGTTCGTTGGTGTTTTCTGCGAAACACTTTAGCAGCCCGTTGGTGCTAGTATGGAGTCAGGGGATGGATGAAGCGGAGAGCCCCGTTTGGAGTGAGGCTGCAAAGGGCATGCCAAGGGAAGTGTTCTGCTGTGCCAAGACTCGTGCTGCGCACGCTTTGTGGTTGGAGTGAGAAACAGGTTCCTTGGTGTTTTCTGCGAAACGCTTTAGCAGCCCGTTGGTGCTAGTATGGAGTCAGGGGATGGATGAAGCGGAGAGCCCCGTTTGGAGTGAGGCTGCAAAGGGCATGCCAAGGGAAGTGTTCTGCTGTGCCAAGACTCGTGCTGCGCACGCTTTGTGGTTGGAGTGAGAAACAGGTTCCTTGGTGTTTTCTGCGAAACACTTTAGCAGCCCGTTGGTGCTAGTATGGAGTCAGGGGATGGATGAAGCGGAGAGTCCCGTTTGGAGTGAGGCTGCAAAGGGCATGCCAAGGGAAGTGTTCTGCTGTGCCAAGACTCGTGCTGCGCACGCTTTGTGGTTGGAGTGAGAAACAGCTTCCTTGGTGTTTTCTGCGAAACGCTTTAGCAGCCCGTTGGTGCTAGTATGGAATCAGGGGATGGATGAAGCGGAGAGCTCCGTTTGGAGTGAGGCTGCAAAGGGCATGCCAAGGGAAGTGTTCTGCTGTGCCAAGACTCGTGCTGCGCACGCTTTGTGGTTGGAGTGAGAAACAGCTTCCTTGGTGTTTTCTGCGAAACGCTTTAGCAGGCCGTTGGTGCTAGTATGGAGTCAGGGGCTGGATGAAGCGGAGAGCCCCGTTTGGAGTGAGGCTGCAAAGGGCATGCCAAGGGAAGTGTTCTGCTGTGCCAAGACTCGTGCTGCGCACGCTTTGTGGTTGGAGTGAGAAACAGGTTCCTTGGTGTTTTCTGCGAAACGCTTTAGCAGCCCGTTGGTGCTAGTATGGAGTCAGGGGCTGGATGAAACGGAGAGCCCCGTTTGGAGTGAGGCTGCAAAGGGCATGCCAAGGGAAGTGTTCTGCTGTGCCAAGACTCGTGCTGCGCACGCTTTGTGGTTGGAGTGAGAAACAGGTTCCTTGGTGTTTTCTGCGAAACGCTTTAGCAGCCCGTTGGTGCTAGTATGGAGTCAGGGGCTGGATGAAACGGAGAGCCCCGTTTGGAGTGAGGCTGCAAAGGGCATGCCAAGGGAAGTGTTCTGCTGTGCCAAGACTCGTGCTGCGCACGCTTTGTGGTTGGAGTGAGAAACAGGTTCCTTGGTGTTTTCTGCGAAACGCTTTAGCAGCCCGTTGGTGCTAGTATGGAGTCAGGGGCTGGATGAAGCGGAGAGCCCCGTTTGGAGTGAGGCTGCAAAGGGCATGCCAAGGGAAGTGTTCTGCTGTGCCAAGACTCGTGCTGCGCACGCTTTGTGGTTGGAGTGAGAAACAGGTTCCTTGGTGTTTTCTGCGAAACACTTTAGCAGCCCGTTGGTGCTAGTATGGAGTCAGGGGATGGATGAAGCGGAGAGCCCCGTTTGGAGTGAGGCTGCAAAGGGCATGCCAAGGGAAGTGTTCTGCTGTGCCAAGACTCGTGCTGCGCACGCTTTGTGGTTGGAGTGAGAAACAGCTTCCTTGGTGTTTTCTGCGAAACGCTTTAGCAGCCCGTTGGTGCTAGTATGGAATCAGGGGATGGATGAAGCGGAGAGCTCCGTTTGGAGTGAGGCTGCAAAGGGAATGCCAAGGGAAGTGTTCTGCTGTGCCAAGACTCGTGCTGCGCACGCTTTGTGGTTGGAGTGAGAAACAGGTTCGTTGGTGTTTTCTGCGAAACACTTTAGCAGCCCGTTGGTGCTAGTATGGAGTCAGGGGATGGATGAAGCGGAGAGCCCCGTTTGGAGTGAGGCTGCAAAGGGCATGCCAAGGGAAGTGTTCTGCTGTGCCAAGACTCGTGCTGCGCACGCTTTGTGGTTGGAGTGAGAAACAGGTTCCTTGGTGTTTTCTGCGAAACGCTTTAGCAGCCCGTTGGTGCTAGTATGGAGTCAGGGGATGGATGAAGCGGAGAGCCCCGTTTGGAGTGAGGCTGCAAAGGGCATGCCAAGGGAAGTGTTCTGCTGTGCCAAGACTCGTGCTGCGCACGCTTTGTGGTTGGAGTGAGAAACAGGTTCCTTGGTGTTTTCTGCGAAACGCTTTAGCAGCCCGTTGGTGCTAGTATGGAATCAGGGGATGGATGAAGCGGAGAGCTCCGTTTGGAGTGAGGCTGCAAAGGGAATGCCAAGGGAAGTGTTCTGCTGTGCCAAGACTCGTGCTGCGCACGCTTTGTGGTTGGAGTGAGAAACAGGTTCGTTGGTGTTTTCTGCGAAACGCTTTAGCAGCCCGTTGGTGCTAGTATGGAGTCAGGGGATGGATGAAGCGGAGAGCCCCGTTTGGAGTGAGGCTGCAAAGGGCATGCCAAGGGAAGTGTTCTGCTGTGCCAAGACTCGTGCTGCGCACGCTTTGTGGTTGGAGTGAGAAACAGGTTCGTTGGTGTTTTCTGCGAAACGCTTTAGCAGCCCGTTGGTGCTAGTATGGAGTCAGGGGATGGATGAAGCGGAGAGCCCCGTTTGGAGTGAGGCTGCAAAGGGCATGCCAAGGGAAGTGTTCTGCTGTGCCAAGACTCGTGCTGCGCACGCTTTGTGGTTGGAGTGAGAAACAGGTTCCTTGGTGTTTTCTGCGAAACGCTTTAGCAGCCCGTTGGTGCTAGTATGGAGTCAGGGGCTGGATGAAGCGGAGAGCCCCGTTTGGAGTGAGGCTGCAAAGGGCATGCCAAGGGAAGTGTTCTGCTGTGCCAAGACTCGTGCTGCGCACACTTTGTGTTTGGAGTGAGAAACAGCTTCCTTGGTGTTTTCTGCGAAACGCTTTAGCAGCCCGTTGGTGCTAGTATGGAGTCCGGGGCTGGATGAAACGGAGAGCCCCGTTTGGAGTGAGGCTGCAAAGGGCATGCCAAGGGAAGTGTTCTGCTGTGCCAGGACTCGTGCTGCGCACGCTTTGTGGTTGGAGTGAGAAACAGGTTCCTTGGTGTTTTCTGCGAAACGCTTTAGCAGCCCGTTGGTGCTAGTATGGAGTCAGGGGCTGGATGAAGCGGAGAGCCCCGTTTGGAGTGAGGCTGCAAAGGGCATGCCAAGGGAAGTGTTCTGCTGTGCCAAGACTCGTGCTGCGCACACTTTGTGTTTGGAGTGAGAAACAGCTTCCTTGGTGTTTTCTGCGAAACGCTTTAGCAGCCCGTTGGTGCTAGTATGGAGTCCGGGGCTGGATGAAACGGAGAGCCCCGTTTGGAGTGAGGCTGCAAAGGGCATGCCAAGGGAAGTGTTCTGCTGTGCCAGGACTCGTGCTGCGCACGCTTTGTGGTTGGAGTGAGAAACAGGTTCCTTGGTGTTTTCTGCGAAACGCTTTAGCAGCCCGTTGGTGCTAGTATGGAATCAGGGGATGGATGAAGCGGAGAGCCCCGTTTGGACTGAGGCTGCAAAGGGCATGCCAAGGGAAGTGTTCTGCTGTGCCAAGACTCGTGCTGCGCACGCTTTGTGGTTGGAGTGAGAAACAGGTTCCTTGGTGTTTTCTGCGAAACGCTTTAGCAGCCCGTTGGTGCTAGTATGGAGTCAGGGGATGGATGAAGCGGAGAGCCCCGTTTGGAGTGAGGCTGCAAAGGGCATGCCAAGGGAAGTGTTCTGCTGTGCCAAGACTCGTGCTGCGCACGCTTTGTGGTTGGTGTGAGAAACAGGTTCCTTGGTGTTTTCTGCGAAACGCTTTAGCAGCCCGTTGGTGCTAGTATGGAGTCAGGGGATGGATGAAGCGGAGAGCCCCGTTTGGAGTGAGGCTGCAAAGGGCATGCCAAGGGAAGTGTTCTGCTGTGCCAAGACTCGTGCTGCGCACGCTTTGTGGTTGGAGTGAGAAACAGCTTCCTTGGTGTTTTCTGCGAAACGCTTTAGCAGCCCGTTGGTGCTAGTATGGAGTCAGGGGATGGATGAAGCGGAGAGCCCCGTTTGGAGTGAGGCTGCAAAGGGCATGCCAAGGGAAGTGTTCTGCTGTGCCAAGACTCGTGCTGCACACGCTTTGTGGTTGGAGTGAGAAACAGGTTCCTTGGTGTTTTCTGCGAAACGCTTTAGCAGCCCATTGGTGCTAGTATGGAGTCAGGGGATGGATGAAGCGGAGAGCCCCGTTTGGAGTGAGGCTGCAAAGGGCATGCCAAGGGAAGTGTTCTGCTGTGCCAAGACTCGTGCTGCGCACGCTTTGTTTTTGGATTGAGAAACAGGTTCGTTGGTGTTTTCTGCGAAACGCTTTAGCAGCCCGTTGGTGCTAGTATGGAGTCAGGGGATGGATGAAGCGGAGAGCCCCGTTTGGAGTGAGGCTGCAAAGGGCATGCCAAGGGAAGTGTTCTGCTGTGCCAAGACTCGTGCTGCGCACGCTTTGTGGTTGGAGTGAGAAACAGGTTCCTTGGTGTTTTCTGCGAAACGCTTTAGCAGCCCGTTGGTGCTAGTATGGAGTCAGGGGATGGATGAAGCGGAGAGCCCCGTTTGGAGTGAGGCTGCAAAGGGCATGCCAAGGGAAGTGTTCTGCTGTGCCAAGACTCGTGCTGCGCACACTTTGTGGTTGGAGTGAGAAACAGCTTCCTTGGTGTTTTCTGCGAAACGCTTTAGCAGCCCGTTGGTGCTAGTATGGAGTCCGGGGCTGGATGAAACGGAGAGCCCCGTTTGGAGTGAGGCTGCAAAGGGCATGCCAAGGGAAGTGTTCTGCTGTGCCAGGACTCGTGCTGCGCACGCTTTGTGCTTGGAGTGAGAAACAGGTTCCTTGGTGTTTTCTGCGAAACGCTTTAGCAGCCCGTTGGTGCTAGTATGGAATCAGGGGATGGATGAAGCGGAGAGCCCCGTTTGGAGTGAGGCTGCAAAGGGCATGCCAAGGGAAGTGTTCTGCTGTGCCAAGACTCGTGCTGCGCACGCTTTGTGGTTGGAGTGAGAAACAGGTTCCTTGGTGTTTTCTGCGAAACGCTTTAGCAGCCCGTTGGTGCTAGTATGGAGTCAGGGGCTGGATGAAGCGGAGAGCCCCGTTTGGAGTGAGGCTGCAAAGGGCATGCCAAGGGAAGTGTTCTGCTGTGCCAAGACTCGTGCTGCGCACGCTTTGTGGTTGGAGTGAGAAACAGGTTCCTTGGTGTTTTCTGCGAAACGCTTTAGCAGCCCGTTGGTGCTAGTATGGAGTCAGGGGCTGGATGAAGCGGAGAGCCCCGTTTGGAGTGAGGCTGCAAAGGGCATGCCAAGGGAAGTGTTCTGCTGTGCCAAGACTCGTGCTGCGCACGCTTTGTTTTTGGAGTGAGAAACAGGTTCCTTGGTGTTTTCTGCGAAACGCTTTAGCAGCCCGTTGGTGCTAGTATGGAGTCAGGGGCTGGATGAAGCGGAGGGCCCCGTTTGGAGTGAGGCTGCAAAGGGCATGCCAAGGGAAGTGTTCTGCTGTGCCAAGACTCGTGCTGCGCACGCTTTGTGGTTGGCGCGAGAAACAGCTTCCTTGGTGTTTTCTGCGAAACGCTTTAGCAGCCCGTTGGTGCTAGTATGGAGTCAGGGGCTGGATGAAGCGGAGAGCCCCGTTTGGAGTGAGGCTGCAAAGGGCATGCCAAGGGAAGTGTTCTGCTGTGCCAAGACTCGTGCTGCGCACGCTTTGTGGTTGGCGCGAGAAACAGGTTCCTTGGTGTTTTCTGCGAAACGCTTTAGCAGCCCGTTGGTGCTAGTATGGAGTCAGGGGCTGGATGAAGCGGAGAGCCCCGTTTGGAGTGAGGCTGCAAAGGGCATGCCAAGGGAAGTGTTCTGCTGTGCCAAGACTCGTGCTGCGCACGCTTTGTGGTTGGAGTGAGAAACAGCTTCCTTGGTGTTTTCTGCGAAACGCTTTAGCAGCCCGTTGGTGCTAGTATGGAATCAGGGGATGGATGAAGCAGAGAGCCCCGTTTGGAGTGAGGCTGCAAAGGGCATGCCAAGGGAAGTGTTCTGCTGTGCCAAGACTCGTGCTGCGCACGCTTTGTGGTTGGAGTGAGAAACAGGTTCCTTGGTGTTTTCTGCGAAACGCTTTAGCAGCCCGTTGGTGCTAGTATGGAGTCAGGGGCTGGATGAAGCGGAGAGCCCCGTTTGGAGTGAGGCTGCAAAGGGCATGCCAAGGGAAGTGTTCTGCTGTGCCAAGACTCGTGCTGCGCACACTTTGTGGTTGGAGTGAGAAACAGGTTCCTTGGTGTTTTCTGCGAAACGCTTTAGCAGCCCGTTGGTGCTAGTATGGAGTCAGGGGCTGGATGAAACGGAGAGCCCCGTTTGGAGTGCGGCTGCAAAGGGCATGCCAAGGGAAGTGTTCTGCTGTGCCAAGACCCGTGCTGCGCACGCTTTGTGGTTGGAGTGAGAAACAGGTTCCTTGGTGTTTTCTGCGAAACGCTTTAGCAGCCCGTTGATGCTAGTATGGAGTCAGGGGATGGATGAAACGGAGAGCCCCGTTTGGAGTGAGGCTGCAAAGGGCATGCCAAGGGAAGTGTTCTGCTGTGCCAAGACTCGTGCTGCGCACGCTTTGTGGTTGGAGTGAGAAACAGGTTCCTTGGTGTTTTCTGCGAAACGCTTTAGCAGCCCGTTGGTGCTAGTATGGAGTCAGGGGCTGGATGAAGCGGAGAGCCCCGTTTGGAGTGAGGCTGCAAAGGGCATGCCAAGGGAAGTGTTCTGCTGTGCCAAGACTCGTGCTGCGCACGCTTTGTGGTTGGAGTGAGAAACAGGTTCCTTGGTGTTTTCTGCGAAACGCTTTAGCAGGCCGTTGGTGCTAGTATGGAGTCAGGGGATGGATGAAACGGAGAGCCCCGTTTGGAGTGAGGCTGCAAAGGGCATGCCAAGGGAAGTGTTCTGCTGTGCCAAGACTCGTGCTGCGCACGCTTTGTGGTTGGAGTGAGAAACAGGTTCCTTGGTGTTTTCTGCGAAACGCTTTAGCAGCCCGTTGGTGCTAGTATGGAGTCAGGGGATGGATGAAGCGGAGAGCCCCGTTTGGAGTGAGGCTGCAAAGGGCATGCCAAGGGAAGTGTTCTGCTGTGCCAAGACTCGTGCTGCGCACGCTTTGTGGTTGGAGTGAGAAACAGGTTCCTTGGTGTTTTCTGCGAAACGCTTTAGCAGGCCGTTGGTGCTAGTATGGCGTCAGGGGATGGATGAAGCGGAGAGCCCCGTTTGGAGTGAGGCTGCAAAGGGCATGCCAAGGGAAGTGTTCTGCTGTGCCAAGACTCGTGCTGCGCACGCTTTGTGGTTGGAGTGAGAAACAGGTTCCTTGGTGTTTTCTGCGAAACGCTTTAGCAGCCCGTTGGTGCTAGTATGGAGTCAGGGGATGGATGAAGCGGAGAGCCCCGTTTGGAGTGAGGCTGCAAAGGGCATGCCAAGGGAAGTGTTCTGCTGTGCCAAGACTCGTGCTGCGCACACTTTGTGGTTGGAGTGAGAAACAGCTTCCTTGGTGTTTTCTGCGAAACGCTTTAGCAGCCTGTTGGTGCTAGTATGGAGTCCGGGGCTGGATGAAACGGAGAGCCCCGTTTGGAGTGAGGCTGCAAAGGGCATGCCAAGGGAAGTGTTCTGCTGTGCCAGGACTCGTGCTGCGCACGCTTTGTGGTTGGAGTGAGAAACAGGTTCCTTGGTGTTTTCTGCGAAATGCTTTAGCAGCCCGTTGGTGCTAGTATGGAATCAGGGGATGGATGAAGCGGAGAGCCCCGTTTGGAGTGAGGCTGCAAAGGGCATGCCAAGGGAAGTGTTCTGCTGTGCCAAGACTCGTGCTGCGCACGCTTTGTGGTTGGAGTGAGAAACAGGTTCCTTGGTGTTTTCTGCGAAACGCTTTAGCAGCCCGTTGGTGCTAGTATGGAGTCAGGGGATGGATGAAGCGGAGAGCCCCGTTTGGAGTGAGGCTGCAAAGGGCATGCCATGGGAAGTGTTCTGCTGTGCCAAGACTCGTGCTGCGCACGCTTTGTGGTTGGAGTGAGAAACAGGTTCCTTGGTGTTTTCTGCGAAACGCTTTAGCAGCCCGTTGGTGCTAGTATGGAGTCAGGGGATGGATGAAGCGGAGAGCCCCGTTTGGAGTGAGGCTGCAAAGGGCATGCCAAGGGAAGTGTTCTGCTGTGCCAAGACTCGTGCTGCGCACGCTTTGTGGTTGGCGCGAGAAACAGGTTCCTTGGTGTTTTCTGCGAAACGCTTTAGCAGCCCGTTGGTGCTAGTATGGAGTCAGGGGATGGATGAAGCGGAGAGCCCCGTTTGGAGTGAGGCTGCAAAGGGCATGCCAAGGGAAGTGTTCTGCTGTGCCAAGACTCGTGCTGCGCACACTTTGTGGTTGGAGTGAGAAACAGCTTCCTTGGTGTTTTCTGCGAAAAGCTTTAGCAGCCCGTTGGTGCTAGTATGGAGTCCCGGGCTGGATGAAACGGAGAGCCCCGTTTGGAGTGAGGCTGCAAAGGGCATGCCAAGGGAAGTGTTCTGCTGTGCCAGGACTCGTGCTGCGCACGCTTTGTGGTTGGAGTGAGAAACAGGTTCCTTGGTGTTTTCTGCGAAACGCTTTAGCAGCCCGTTGGTGCTAGTATGGAATCAGGGGATGGATGAAGCGGAGAGCCCCGTTTGGAGTGAGGCTGCAAAGGGCATGCCAAGGGAAGTGTTCTGCTGTGCCAAGACTCGTGCTGCGCACGCTTTGTGGTTGGAGTGAGAAACAGGTTCCTTGGTGTTTTCTGCGAAACGCTTTAGCAGCCCGTTGGTGCTAGTATGGAGTCAGGGGATGGATGAAGCGGAGAGCCCCGTTTGGAGTGAGGCTGCAAAGGGCATGCCAAGGGAAGTGTTCTGCTGTGCCAAGACTCGTGCTGCGCACGCTTTGTGGTTGGAGTGAGAAACAGGTTCCTTGGTGTTTTCTGCGAAACGCTTTAGCAGCCCGTTGGTGCTAGTATGGAGTCAGGGGATGGATGAAGTGGAGAGCCCCGTTTGGAGTGAGGCTGCAAAGGGCATGCCAAGGGAAGTGTTCTGCTGTGCCAAGACTCGTGCTGCGCACACTTTGTGGTTGGAGTGAGAAACAGGTTCCTTGGTGTTTTCTGCGAAACGCTTTAGCAGCCCGTTGGTGCTAGTATGGAGTCAGGGGCTGGATGAAGCGGAGAGCCCCGTTTGGAGTGAGGCTGCAAAGGGCATGCCAAGGGAAGTGTTCTGCTGTGCCAAGACTCGTGCTGCGCACGCTTTGTTTTTGGAGTGAGAAACAGGTTCCTTGGTGTTTTCTGCGAAACGCTTTAGCAGCCCGTTGGTGCTAGTATGGAGTCAGGGGCTGGATGAAGCGGAGGGCCCCGTTTGGAGTGAGGCTGCAAAGGGCATGCCAAGGGAAGTGTTCTGCTGTGCCAAGACTCGTGCTGCGCACGCTTTGTGGTTGGCGCGAGAAACAGCTTCCTTGGTGTTTTCTGCGAAACGCTTTAGCAGCCCGTTGGTGCTAGTATGGAGTCAGGGGCTGGATGAAGCGGAGAGCCCCGTTTGGAGTGAGGCTGCAAAGGGCATGCCAAGGGAAGTGTTCTGCTGTGCCAAGACTCGTGCTGCGCACGCTTTGTGGTTGGCGCGAGAAACAGGTTCCTTGGTGTTTTCTGCGAAACGCTTTAGCAGCCCGTTGGTGCTAGTATGGAGTCAGGGGCTGGATGAAGCGGAGAGCCCCGTTTGGAGTGAGGCTGCAAAGGGCATGCCAAGGGAAGTGTTCTGCTGTGCCAAGACTCGTGCTGCGCACGCTTTGTGGTTGGAGTGAGAAACAGCTTCCTTGGTGTTTTCTGCGAAACGCTTTAGCAGCCCGTTGGTGCTAGTATGGAATCAGGGGATGGATGAAGCAGAGAGCCCCGTTTGGAGTGAGGCTGCAAAGGGCATGCCAAGGGAAGTGTTCTGCTGTGCCAAGACTCGTGCTGCGCACGCTTTGTGGTTGGAGTGAGAAACAGGTTCCTTGGTGTTTTCTGCGAAACGCTTTAGCAGCCCGTTGGTGCTAGTATGGAGTCAGGGGATGGATGAAGCGGAGAGCCCCGTTTGGAGAGAGGCTGCAAAGGGCATGCCAAGGGAAGTGTTCTGCTGTGCCAAGACTCGTGCTGCGCACACTTTGTGGTTGGAGTGAGAAACAGGTTCCTTGGTGTTTTCTGCGAAACGCTTTAGCAGCCCGTTGGTGCTAGTATGGAGTCAGGGGCTGGATGAAACGGAGAGCCCCGTTTGGAGTGAGGCTGCAAAGGGCATGCCAAGGGAAGTGTTCTGCTGTGCCAAGACTCGTGCTGCGCACGCTTTGTGGTTGGCGCGAGAAACAGGTTCCTTGGTGTTTTCTGCGAAACGCTTTAGCAGCCCGTTGGTGCTAGTATGGAGTCAGGGGCTGGATGAAGCGGAGAGCCCCGTTTGGAGTGAGGCTGCAAAGGGCATGCCATGGGAAGTGTTCTGCTGTGCCAAGACTCGTGCTGCGCACGCTTTGTGGTTGGAGTGAGAAACAGGTTCCTTGGTGTTTTCTGCGAAACGCTTTAGCAGCCCGTTGGTGCTAGTATGGAGTCAGGGGATGGATGAAGCGGAGAGCCCCGTTTGGAGTGAGGCTGCAAAGGGCATGCCAAGGGAAGTGTTCTGCTGTGCCAAGACTCGTGCTGCGCACGCTTTGTGGTTGGCGCGAGAAACAGGTTCCTTGGTGTTTTCTGCGAAACGCTTTAGCAGCCCGTTGGTGCTAGTATGGAGTCAGGGGATGGATGAAGCGGAGAGCCCCGTTTGGAGTGAGGCTGCAAAGGGCATGCCAAGGGAAGTGTTCTGCTGTGCCAAGACTCGTGCTGCGCACACTTTGTGGTTGGAGTGAGAAACAGCTTCCTTGGTGTTTTCTGCGAAAAGCTTTAGCAGCCCGTTGGTGCTAGTATGGAGTCCCGGGCTGGATGAAACGGAGAGCCCCGTTTGGAGTGAGGCTGCAAAGGGCATGCCAAGGGAAGTGTTCTGCTGTGCCAGGACTCGTGCTGCGCACGCTTTGTGGTTGGAGTGAGAAACAGGTTCCTTGGTGTTTTCTGCGAAACGCTTTAGCAGCCCGTTGGTGCTAGTATGGAATCAGGGGATGGATGAAGCGGAGAGCCCCGTTTGGAGTGAGGCTGCAAAGGGCATGCCAAGGGAAGTGTTCTGCTGTGCCAAGACTCGTGCTGCGCACGCTTTGTGGTTGGAGTGAGAAACAGGTTCCTTGGTGTTTTCTGCGAAACGCTTTAGCAGCCCGTTGGTGCTAGTATGGAGTCAGGGGATGGATGAAGCGGAGAGCCCCGTTTGGAGTGAGGCTGCAAAGGGCATGCCAAGGGAAGTGTTCTGCTGTGCCAAGACTCGTGCTGCGCACGCTTTGTGGTTGGAGTGAGAAACAGGTTCCTTGGTGTTTTCTGCGAAACGCTTTAGCAGCCCGTTGGTGCTAGTATGGAGTCAGGGGATGGATGAAGTGGAGAGCCCCGTTTGGAGTGAGGCTGCAAAGGGCATGCCAAGGGAAGTGTTCTGCTGTGCCAAGACTCGTGCTGCGCACACTTTGTGGTTGGAGTGAGAAACAGGTTCCTTGGTGTTTTCTGCGAAACGCTTTAGCAGCCCGTTGGTGCTAGTATGGAGTCAGGGGCTGGATGAAGCGGAGAGCCCCGTTTGGAGTGAGGCTGCAAAGGGCATGCCAAGGGAAGTGTTCTGCTGTGCCAAGACTCGTGCTGCGCACGCTTTGTTTTTGGAGTGAGAAACAGGTTCCTTGGTGTTTTCTGCGAAACGCTTTAGCAGCCCGTTGGTGCTAGTATGGAGTCAGGGGCTGGATGAAGCGGAGGGCCCCGTTTGGAGTGAGGCTGCAAAGGGCATGCCAAGGGAAGTGTTCTGCTGTGCCAAGACTCGTGCTGCGCACGCTTTGTGGTTGGCGCGAGAAACAGCTTCCTTGGTGTTTTCTGCGAAACGCTTTAGCAGCCCGTTGGTGCTAGTATGGAGTCAGGGGCTGGATGAAGCGGAGAGCCCCGTTTGGAGTGAGGCTGCAAAGGGCATGCCAAGGGAAGTGTTCTGCTGTGCCAAGACTCGTGCTGCGCACGCTTTGTGGTTGGCGCGAGAAACAGGTTCCTTGGTGTTTTCTGCGAAACGCTTTAGCAGCCCGTTGGTGCTAGTATGGAGTCAGGGGCTGGATGAAGCGGAGAGCCCCGTTTGGAGTGAGGCTGCAAAGGGCATGCCAAGGGAAGTGTTCTGCTGTGCCAAGACTCGTGCTGCGCACGCTTTGTGGTTGGAGTGAGAAACAGCTTCCTTGGTGTTTTCTGCGAAACGCTTTAGCAGCCCGTTGGTGCTAGTATGGAATCAGGGGATGGATGAAGCAGAGAGCCCCGTTTGGAGTGAGGCTGCAAAGGGCATGCCAAGGGAAGTGTTCTGCTGTGCCAAGACTCGTGCTGCGCACGCTTTGTGGTTGGAGTGAGAAACAGGTTCCTTGGTGTTTTCTGCGAAACGCTTTAGCAGCCCGTTGGTGCTAGTATGGAGTCAGGGGATGGATGAAGCGGAGAGCCCCGTTTGGAGAGAGGCTGCAAAGGGCATGCCAAGGGAAGTGTTCTGCTGTGCCAAGACTCGTGCTGCGCACACTTTGTGGTTGGAGTGAGAAACAGGTTCCTTGGTGTTTTCTGCGAAACGCTTTAGCAGCCCGTTGGTGCTAGTATGGAGTCAGGGGCTGGATGAAACGGAGAGCCCCGTTTGGAGTGAGGCTGCAAAGGGCATGCCAAGGGAAGTGTTCTGCTGTGCCAAGACTCGTGCTGCGCACGCTTTGTGGTTGGCGCGAGAAACAGGTTCCTTGGTGTTTTCTGCGAAACGCTTTAGCAGCCCGTTGGTGCTAGTATGGAGTCAGGGGCTGGATGAAGCGGAGAGCCCCGTTTGGAGTGAGGCTGCAAAGGGCATGCCAAGGGAAGTGTTCTGCTGTGCCAAGACTCGTGCTGCGCACGCTTTGTGGTTGGAGTGAGAAACAGCTTCCTTGGTGTTTTCTGCGAAACGCTTTAGCAGCCCGTTGGTGCTAGTATGGAATCAGGGGATGGATGAAGCAGAGAGCCCCGTTTGGAGTGAGGCTGCAAAGGGCATGCCAAGGGAAGTGTTCTGCTGTGCCAAGACTCGTGCTGCGCACGCTTTGTGGTTGGAGTGAGAAACAGGTTCCTTGGTGTTTTCTGCGAAACGCTTTAGCAGCCCGTTGGTGCTAGTATGGAGTCAGGGGATGGATGAAGCGGAGAGCCCCGTTTGGAGAGAGGCTGCAAAGGGCATGCCAAGGGAAGTGTTCTGCTGTGCCAAGACTCGTGCTGCGCACACTTTGTGGTTGGAGTGAGAAACAGGTTCCTTGGTGTTTTCTGCGAAACGCTTTAGCAGCCCGTTGGTGCTAGTATGGAGTCAGGGGCTGGATGAAGCGGAGAGCCCCGTTTGGAGTGAGGCTGCAAAGGGCATGCCAAGGGAAGTGTTCTGCTGTGCCAAGACCCGTGCTGCGCACGCTTTGTGGTTGGAGTGAGAAACAGGTTCCTTGGTGTTTTCTGCGAAATGCTTTAGCAGCCCGTTGATGCTAGTATGGAGTCAGGGGATGGATGAAACGGAGAGCCCCGTTTGGAGTGAGGCTGCAAAGGGCATGCCAAGGGAAGTGTTCTGCTGTGCCAAGACTCGTGCTGCGCACGCTTTGTGGTTGGAGTGAGAAACAGGTTCCTTGGTGTTTTCTGCGAAACGCTTTAGCAGCCCGTTGGTGCTAGTATGGAGTCAGGGGATGGATGAAGCGGAGAGCCCCGTTTGGAGTGAGGCTGCAAAGGGCATGCCAAGGGAAGTGTTCTGCTGTGCCAAGACTCGTGCTGCGCACGCTTTGTGGTTGGAGTGAGAAACAGGTTCCTTGGTGTTTTCTGCGAAACGCTTTAGCAGCCCGTTGGTGCTAGTATGGAGTCAGGGGATGGATGAAGCGGAGAGCCCCGTTTGGAGAGAGGCTGCAAAGGGCATGCCAAGGGAAGTGTTCTGCTGTGCCAAGACTCGTGCTGCGCACACTTTGTGGTTGGAGTGAGAAACAGGTTCCTTGGTGTTTTCTGCGAAACGCTTTAGCAGCCCGTTGGTGCTAGTATGGAGTCAGGGGCTGGATGAAACGGAGAGCCCCGTTTGGAGTGAGGCTGCAAAGGGCATGCCAAGGGAAGTGTTCTGCTGTGCCAAGACTCGTGCTGCGCACGCTTTGTGGTTGGCGCGAGAAACAGGTTCCTTGGTGTTTTCTGCGAAACGCTTTAGCAGCCCGTTGGTGCTAGTATGGAGTCAGGGGCTGGATGAAGCGGAGAGCCCCGTTTGGAGTGAGGCTGCAAAGGGCATGCCAAGGGAAGTGTTCTGCTGTGCCAAGACTCGTGCTGCGCACGCTTTGTGGTTGGAGTGAGAAACAGCTTCCTTGGTGTTTTCTGCGAAACGCTTTAGCAGCCCGTTGGTGCTAGTATGGAATCAGGGGATGGATGAAGCAGAGAGCCCCGTTTGGAGTGAGGCTGCAAAGGGCATGCCAAGGGAAGTGTTCTGCTGTGCCAAGACTCGTGCTGCGCACGCTTTGTGGTTGGAGTGAGAAACAGGTTCCTTGGTGTTTTCTGCGAAACGCTTTAGCAGCCCGTTGGTGCTAGTATGGAGTCAGGGGATGGATGAAGCGGAGAGCCCCGTTTGGAGAGAGGCTGCAAAGGGCATGCCAAGGGAAGTGTTCTGCTGTGCCAAGACTCGTGCTGCGCACACTTTGTGGTTGGAGTGAGAAACAGGTTCCTTGGTGTTTTCTGCGAAACGCTTTAGCAGCCCGTTGGTGCTAGTATGGAGTCAGGGGCTGGATGAAACGGAGAGCCCCGTTTGGAGTGAGGCTGCAAAGGGCATGCCAAGGGAAGTGTTCTGCTGTGCCAAGACCCGTGCTGCGCACGCTTTGTGGTTGGAGTGAGAAACAGGTTCCTTGGTGTTTTCTGCGAAACGCTTTAGCAGCCCGTTGATGCTAGTATGGAGTCAGGGGATGGATGAAACGGAGAGCCCCGTTTGGAGTGAGGCTGCAAAGGGCATGCCAAGGGAAGTGTTCTGCTGTGCCAAGACTCGTGCTGCGCACGCTTTGTGGTTGGAGTGAGAAACAGGTTCCTTGGTGTTTTCTGCGAAACGCTTTAGCAGCCCGTTGGTGCTAGTATGGAGTCAGGGGATGGATGAAGCGGAGAGCCCCGTTTGGAGTGAGGCTGCAAAGGGCATGCCAAGGGAAGTGTTCTGCTGTGCCAAGACTCGTGCTGCGCACGCTTTGTGGTTGGAGTGAGAAACAGGTTCCTTGGTGTTTTCTGCGAAACGCTTTAGCAGGCCGTTGGTGCTAGTATGGAGTCAGGGGATGGATGAAACGGAGAGCCCCGTTTGGAGTGAGGCTGCAAAGGGCATGCCAAGGGAAGTGTTCTGCTGTGCCAAGACTCGTGCTGCGCACGCTTTGTGGTTGGAGTGAGAAACAGGTTCCTTGGTGTTTTTTTGCGAAACGCTTTAGCAGCCCGTTGGTGCTAGTATGGAGTCAGGGGCTGGATGAAGCGGAGAGCCCCGTTTGGAGTGAGGCTGCAAAGAGCATGCCAAGGGAAGTGTTCTGCTGTGCCAAGACTCGTGCTGCGCACGCTTTGTGGTTGGAGTGAGAAACAGGTTCCTTGGTGTTTTCTGCGAAACGCTTTAGCAGCCCGTTGGTGCTAGTATGGAGTCAGGGGATGGATGAAGCGGAGAGCCCCGTTTGGAGTGAGGCTGCAAAGGGCATGCCAAGGGAAGTGTTCTGCTGTGCCAAGACTCGTGCTGCGCACGCTTTGTGCTTGGAGTGAGAAACAGGTTCCTTGGTGTTTTCTGCGAAACGCTTTAGCAGCCCGTTGGTGCTAGTATGGAGTCAGGGGATGGATGAAGCGGAGAGCCCCGTTTGGAGTGAGGCTGCAAAGGGCATGCCAAGGGAAGTGTTCTGCTGTGCCAAGACTCGTGCTGTGCACGCTTTGTGGTTGGAGTGAGAAACAGGTTCCTTGGTGTTTTCTGCGAAACGCTTTAGCAGCCCGTTGGTGCTAGTATGGAGTCAGGGGATGGATGAAGCGGAGAGCCCCGTTTGGAGTGAGGCTGCAAAGGGCATGCCAAGGGAAGTGTTCTGCTGTGCCAAGACTCGTGCTGCGCACGCTTTGTGGTTGGAGTGAGAAACAGCTTCCTTGGTGTTTTCTGCGAAACGCTTTAGCAGCCCGTTGGTGCTAGTATGGAGTCAGGGGCTGGATGAAACGGAGAGCCCCGTTTGGAGTGAGGCTGCAAAGGGCATGCCAAGGGAAGTGTTCTGCTGTGCCAAGACTCGTGCTGCGCACGCTTTGTGTTTGGAGTGAGAAACAGGTTCCTTGGTGTTTTCTGCGAAACGCTTTAGCAGCCCGTTGGTGCTAGTATGGAGTCAGGGGATGGATGAAGCGGAGAGCCCCGTTTGGAGTGAGGCTGCAAAGGGCATGCCAAGGGAAGTGTTCTGCTGTGCCAAGACTCGTGCTGCGCACGCTTTGTGTTTGGAGTGAGAAACAGGTTCCTTGGTGTTTTCTGCGAAACGCTTTAGCAGCCCGTTGGTGCTAGTATGGAGTCAGGGGATGGATGAAGCGGAGAGCCCCGTTTGGAGTGAGGCTGCAAAGGGCATGCCAAGGGAAGTGTTCTGCTGTGCCAAGACTCGTGCTGTGCACGCTTTGTGGTTGGAGTGAGAAACAGGTTCCTTGGTGTTTTCTGCGAAACGCTTTAGCAGCCCGTTGGTGCTAGTATGGAGTCAGGGGCTGGATGAAGCGGAGAGCCCCGTTTGGAGTGAGGCTGCAAAGGGCATGCCAAGGGAAGTGTTCTGCTGTGCCAAGACTCGTGCTGCGCACGCTTTGTGGTTGGAGTGAGAAACAGGTTCCTTGGTGTTTTCTGCGAAACGCTTTAGCAGCCCGTTGGTGCTAGTATGGAGTCAGGGGATGGATGAAGCGGAGAGCCCCGTTTGGAGTGAGGCTGCAAAGGGCATGCCAAGGGAAGTGTTCTGCTGTGCCAAGACTCGTGCTGCGCACACTTTGTGGTTGGAGTGAGAAACAGGTTCCTTGGTGTTTTCTGCGAAACGCTTTAGCAGCCCGTTGGTGCTAGTATGGAGTCAGGGGATGGATGAAACGGAGAGCCCCGTTTGGAGTGCGGCTGCAAAGGGCATGCCAAGGGAAGTGTTCTGCTGTGCCAAGACTCGTGCTGCGCACGCTTTGTGTTTGGAGTGAGAAACAGGTTCCTTGGTGTTTTCTGCGAAACGCTTTAGCAGCCCGTTGGTGCTAGTATGGAGTCAGGGGATGGATGAAGCGGAGAGCCCCGTTTGGAGTGAGGCTGCAAAGGGCATGCCAAGGGAAGTGTTCTGCTGTGCCAAGACTCGTGCTGCGCACGCTTTGTGGTTGGAGTGAGAAACAGCTTCCTTGGTGTTTTCTGCGAAACGCTTTAGCAGCCCGTTGGTGCTAGTATGGAGTCAGGGGATGGATGAAGCGGAGAGCCCCGTTTGGAGTGAGGCTGCAAAGGGCATGCCAAGGGAAGTGTTCTGCTGTGCCAAGACTCGTGCTGCGCACGCTTTGTGGTTGGAGTGAGAAACAGGTTCCTTGGTGTTTTTTTGCGAAACGCTTTAGCACCCCGTTGGTGCTAGTATGGAGTCAGGGGCTGGATGAAACGGAGAGCCCCGTTTGGAGTGAGGCTGCAAAGGGCATGCCAAGGGAAGTGTTCTGCTGTGCCAAGACTCGTGCTGCGCACGCTTTGTGGTTGGAGTGAGAAACAGGTTCCTTGGTGTTTTCTGCGAAACGCTTTAGCAGCCCGTTGGTGCTAGTATGGAGTCAGGGGATGGATGAAGCGGAGAGCCCCGTTTGGAGTGAGGCTGCAAAGGGCATGCCAAGGGAAGTGTTCTGCTGTGCCAAGACTCGTGCTGCGCACGCTTTGTGGTTGGAGTGAGAAACAGGTTCCTTGGTGTTTTCTGCGAAACGCTTTAGCAGCCCGTTGGTGCTAGTATGGAGTTAGGGGATGGATGAAGCGGAGAGCCCCGTTTGGAGTGAGGCTGCAAAGGGCATGCCAAGGGAAGTGTTCTGCTGTGCCAAGACTCGTGCTGCGCACGCTTTGTGGTTGGAGTGAGAAACAGGTTCCTTGGTGTTTTCTGCGAAACGCTTTAGCAGCCCGTTGGTGCTAGTATGGAGTCAGGGGCTGGATGAAGCGGAGAGCCCCGTTTGGAGTGAGGCTGCAAAGGGCATGCCAAGGGAAGTGTTCTGCTGTGCCAAGACTCGTGCTGCGCACACTTTGTGGTTGGAGTGAGAAACAGGTTCCTTGGTGTTTTCTGCGAAACGCTTTAGCAGCCCGTTGATGCTAGTATGGAGTCAGGGGATGGATGAAGCGGAGAGCCCCGTTTGGAGTGAGGCTGCAAAGGGCATGCCAAGGGAAGTGTTCTGCTGTGCCAAGACTCGTGCTGCGCACGCTTTGTGGTTGGAGTGAGAAACAGCTTCCTTGGTGTTTTCTGCGAAACGCTTTAGCAGCCCATTGGTGCTAGTATGGAGTCAGGGGATGGATGAAGCGGAGAGCCCCGTTTGGAGTGAGGCTGCAAAGGGCATGCCAAGGGAAGTGTTCTGCTGTGCCAAGACTCGTGCTGCGCACGCTTTGTGTTTGGAGTGAGAAACAGGTTCCTTGGTGTTTTCTGCGAAACGCTTTAGCAGCCCGTTGGTGCTAGTATGGAGTCAGGGGATGGATGAAGCGGAGAGCCCCGTTTGGAGTGAGGCTGCAAAGGGCATGCCAAGGGAAGTGTTCTGCTGTGCCAAGACTCGTGCTGTGCACGCTTTGTGGTTGGAGTGAGAAACAGCTTCCTTGGTGTTTTCTGCGAAACGCTTTAGCAGCCCGTTGGTGCTAGTATGGAGTCAGGGGCTGGATGAAGCGGAGAGCCCCGTTTGGAGTGAGGCTGCAAAGGGCATGCCAAGGGAAGTGTTCTGCTGTGCCAAGACTCGTGCTGCGCACGCTTTGTGGTTGGAGTGAGAAACAGGTTCCTTGGTGTTTTTTTGCGAAACGCTTTAGCACCCCGTTGGTGCTAGTATGGAGTCAGGGGCTGGATGAAACGGAGAGCCCCGTTTGGAGTGAGGCTGCAAAGGGCATGCCAAGGGAAGTGTTCTGCTGTGCCAAGACTCGTGCTGCGCACGCTTTGTGGTTGGAGTGAGAAACAGCTTCCTTGGTGTTTTCTGCGAAACGCTTTAGCAGCCCGTTGGTGCTAGTATGGAGTCAGGGGATGGATGAAGCGGAGAGCCCCGTTTGGAGTGAGGCTGCAAAGGGCATGCCAAGGGAAGTGTTCTGCTGTGCCAAGACTCGTGCTGCGCACGCTTTGTGGTTGGAGTGAGAAACAGGTTCCTTGGTGTTTTCTGCGAAACGCTTTAGCAGCCCGTTGGTGCTAGTATGGAGTTAGGGGATGGATGAAGCGGAGAGCCCCGTTTGGAGTGAGGCTGCAAAGGGCATGCCAAGGGAAGTGTTCTGCTGTGCCAAGACTCGTGCTGCGCACGCTTTGTGGTTGGAGTGAGAAACAGGTTCCTTGGTGTTTTCTGCGAAACGCTTTAGCAGCCCGTTGGTGCTATTATGGAGTCAGGGGATGGATGAAGCGGAGAGCCCCGTTTGGAGTGAGGCTGCAAAGGGCATGCCAAGGGAAGTGTTCTGCTGTGCCAAGACTCGTGCTGCGCACACTTTGTGGTTGGAGTGAGAAACAGGTTCCTTGGTGTTTTCTGCGAAACGCTTTAGCAGCCCGTTGGTGCTAGTATGGAGTCAGGGGCTGGATGAAACGGAGAGCCCCGTTTGGAGTGCGGCTGCAAAGGGCATGCCAAGGGAAGTGTTCTGCTGTGCCAAGACTCGTGCTGCGCACGCTTTGTGTTTGGAGTGAGAAACAGCTTCCTTGGTGTTTTCTGCGAAACGCTTTAGCAGCCCGTTGATGCTAGTATGGAGTCAGGGGATGGATGAAGCGGAGAGCCCCGTTTGGAGTGAGGCTGCAAAGGGCATGCCAAGGGAAGTGTTCTGCTGTGCCAAGACTCGTGCTGCGCACGCTTTGTGGTTGGAGTGAGAAACAGCTTCCTTGGTGTTTTCTGTGAAACGCTTTAGCAGCCCATTGGTGCTAGTATGGAGTCAGGGGATGGATGAAGCGGAGAGCCCCGTTTGGAGTGAGGCTGCAAAGGGCATGCCTAGGGAAGTGTTCTGCTGTGCCAAGACTCGTGCTGCGCACGCTTTGTGGTTGGAGTGAGAAACAGGTTCCTTGGTGTTTTATGCGAAACACTTTAGCAGCCCATTGGTGCTAGTATGGAGTCAGGGGATGGATGAAGCGGAGAGCCCCGTTTGGAGTGAGGCTGCAAAGGGCATGCCAAGGGAAGTGTTCTGCTGTGCCAAGACTTGTGCTGCGCACGCTTTGTGGTTGGAGTGAGAAACAGGTTCGTTGGTGTTTTCTGCGAAACGCTTTAGCAGCCCGTTGGTGCTAGTATGGAGTCAGGGGCTGGATGAAGCGTAGAGTCCCGTTTGGAGTGAGGCTGCAAAGGGCATGCCAAGGGAAGTGTTCTGCTGTGCCAAGACTCGTGCTGCGCACGCTTTGTGGTTGGAGTGAGAAACAGCTTCCTTGGTGTTTTCTGCGAAACGCTTTAGCAGCCCGTTGGTGCTAGTATGGAGTCAGGGGATGGATGAAGCGGAGAGCCCCGTTTGGAGTGAGGCTGCAAAGGGCATGCCAAGGGAAGTGTTCTGCTGTGCCAAGACTCGTGCTGCGCACGCTTTGTGTTTGGAGTGAGAAACAGGTTCCTTGGTGTTTTCTGCGAAACGCTTTAGCAGCCCGTTGGTGCTAGTATGGAGTCAGGGGATGGATGAAGCGGAGAGCCCCGTTTGGAGTGAGGCTGCAAAGGGCATGCCAAGGGAAGTGTTCTGCTGTGCCAAGACTCGTGCTGCGCACGCTTTGTGGTTGGAGTGAGAAACAGCTTCCTTGGTGTTTTCTGCAAAACGCTTTAGCAGCCCGTTGGTGCTAGTATGGAGTTAGGGGATGGATGAAGCGGAGAGCCCCGTTTGGAGTGAGGCTGCAAAGGGCATGCCAAGGGAAGTGTTCTGCTGTGCCAAGACTCGTGCTGCGCACGCTTTGTGGTTGGAGTGAGAAACAGGTTCCTTGGTGTTTTCTGCGAAACGCTTTAGCAGCCCGTTGGTGCTAGTATGGAGTCAGGGGATGGATGAAGCGGAGAGCCCCGTTTGGAGTGAGGCTGCAAAGGGCATGCCAAGGGAAGTGTTCTGCTGTGCCAATACCCGTGCTGCGCACGCTTTGTGGTTGGAGTGAGAAACAGGTTCCTTGGTGTTTTCTGCGAAACGCTTTAGCAGCCCGTTGGTGCTAGTATGGAGTTAGGGGATGGATGAAGCGGAGAGCCCCATTTGGAGTGAGGCTGCAAAGGGCATGCCAAGGGAAGTGTTCTGCTGTGCCAAGACTCGTGCTGCGCACGCTTTGTGGTTGGAGTGAGAAACAGGTTCCTTGGTGTTTTCTGCGAAACGCTTTAGCAGCCCGTTGGTGCTAGTATGGAGTCAGGGGCTGGATGAAGCGGAGAGCCCTGTTTGGAGTGAGGCTGCAAAGGGCATGCCAAGGGAAGTGTTCTGCTGTGCCAAGACTCGTGCTGCGCACGCTTTGTGGTTGGAGTGAGAAACAGGTTCCTTGGTATTTTCTGCGAAACGCTTTAGCAGCCCGTTGGTGCTAGTATGGAGTCAGGGGCTGGGTGAAGCGGAGAGCCCCGTTTGGAGTGAGGCTGCAAAGGGCATGCCAAGGGAAGTGTTCTGCTGTGCCAAGACTCGTGCTGCGCACGCTTTGTGTTTGGAGTGAGAAACAGGTTCCTTGGTGTTTTCTGCGAAACGCTTTAGCAGCCCGTTGGTGCTAATATGGAGTCAGGGGCTGGATGAAGCGGAGAGCCCCGTTTGGAGTGAGGCTGCAAAGGGCATGCCAAGGGAAGTGTTCTGCTGTGCCAAGACTCGTGCTGCGCACGCTTTGTGGTTGGAGTGAGAAACAGGTTCCTTGGTGTTTTCTGCGAAACGCTTTAGCAGCCCGTTGGTGCTAGTATGGAATCAGGGGATGGATGAAGCGGAGAGCCCCGTTTGGAGTGAGGCTGCAAAGGGCATGCCAAGGGAAGTGTTCTGCTGTGCCAAGACTCGTGCTGCGCACGCTTTGTGGTTGGAGTGAGAAACAGCTTCCTTGGTGTTTTCTGCGAAACGCTTTAGCAGCCCGTTGATGCTAGTATGGAGTCAGGGGATGGATGAAGCGGAGAGCCCCGTTTGGAGTGAGGCTGCAAAGGGCATGCCAAGGGAAGTGTTCTGCTGTGCCAAGACTCATGCTGCGCACGCTTTGTGGTTGGAGTGAGAAACAGGTTCCTTGGTGTTTTCTGCGAAACGCTTTAGCAGCCCGTTGGTGCTAGTATGGAGTCAGGGGATGGATGAAGCGGAGAGCCCCGTTTGGAGTGAGGCTGCAAAGGGCATGCCAAGGGAAGTGTTCTGCTGTGCCAAGACTCGTGCTGCGCACGCTTTGTGGTTGGAGTGAGAAACAGCTTCCTTGGTGTTTTCTGCGAAACGCTTTAGCAGCCCATTGGTGCTAGTATGGAGTCAGGGGATGGATGAAACGGAGAGCCCCGTTTGGAGTGAGGCTGCAAAGGGCATGCCAAGGGAAGTGTTCTGCTGTGCCAAGACTCGTGCTGCGCACGCTTTGTGATTGGAGTGAGAAACAGGTTCCTTGGTGTTTTCTGCGAAACGCTTTAGCAGCCCGTTGGTGCTAGTATGGAGTCAGGGGCTGGATGAAGCGGAGAGCCCCGTTTGGAGTGAGGCTGCAAAGGGCATGCCAAGGGAAGTGTTCTGCTGTGCCAAGACTCGTGCTGCGCACGCTTTGTGGTTGGAGTGAGAAACAGGTTCCTTGGTGTTTTCTGCGAAACGCTTTAGCAGCCCGTTGGTGCTAGTATGGAGTCAGGGGATGGATGAAGCGGAGAGCCCCGTTTGGAGTGAGGCTGCAAAGGGCATGCCAAGGGAAGTGTTCTGCTGTGCCAAGACTCGTGCTGCGCACGCTTTGTGGTTGGAGTGAGAAACAGGTTCCTTGGTGTTTTCTGCGAAACGCTTTAGCAGCCCGTTGGTGCTAGTATGGAGTCAGGGGCTGGATGAAGCGGAGAGCCCCGTTTGGAGTGAGGCTGCAAAGGGCATGCCAAGGGAAGTGTTCTGCTGTGCCAAGACTCGTGCTGCGCACGCTTTGTGGTTGGAGTGAGAAACAGCTTCCTTGGTGTTTTCTGCGAAACGCTTTAGCAGCCCGTTGGTGCTAGTATGGAGTCAGGGGCTGGATGAAGCGGAGAGCCCCGTTTGGAGTGAGGCTGCAAAGGGCATGCCAGGGGAAGTGTTCTGCTGTGCCAAGACTCGTGCTGTGCACGCTTTGTGGTTGGAGTGAGAAACAGGTTCCTTGATGTTTTCTGCGAAACACTTTAGCAGCCCGTTGGTGCTAGTATGGAGTCAGGGGCTGGATGAAGCGGAGAGCCCTGTTTGGAGTGAGGCTGCAAAGGGCATGCCAAGGGAAGTGTTCTGCTGTGCCAAGACTCGTGCTGCGCACGCTTTGTGGTTGGAGTGAGAAACAGGTTCCTTGGTGTTTTCTGCGAAACGCTTTAGCAGCCCGTTGGTGCTAGTATGGAGTCAGGGGCTGGATGAAGCGGAGAGCCCTGTTTGGAGTGAGGCTGCAAAGGGCATGCCAAGGGAAGTGTTCTGCTGTGCCAAGACTCGTGCTGCGCACGCTTTGTGGTTGGAGTGAGAAACAGGTTCCTTGGTATTTTCTGCGAAACGCTTTAGCAGCCCGTTGGTGCTAGTATGGAGTCAGGGGCTGGGTGAAGCGGAGAGCCCCGTTTGGAGTGAGGCTGCAAAGGGCATGCCAAGGGAAGTGTTCTGCTGTGCCAAGACTCGTGCTGCGCACGCTTTGTGTTTGGAGTGAGAAACAGGTTCCTTGGTGTTTTCCGCAAAACGCTTTAGCAGCCCGTTGGTGCTAATATGGAGTCAGGGGCTGGATGAAGCGGAGAGCCCCGTTTGGAGTGAGGCTGCAAAGGGCATGCCAAGGGAAGTGTTCTGCTGTGCCAAGACTCGTGCTGCGCACGCTTTGTGGTTGGAGTGAGAAACAGGTTCCTTGGTGTTTTCTGCGAAACGCTTTAGCAGCCCGTTGGTGCTAGTATGGAGTCAGGGGATGGATGAAGCGGAGAGCCCCGTTTGGAGTGAGGCTGCAAAGGGCATGCCAAGGGAAGTGTTCTGCTGTGCCAAGACTCGTGCTGCGCACGCTTTGTGGTTGGAGTGAGAAACAGGTTCCTTGGTGTTTTCTGCGAAACGCTTTAGCAGCCCGTTGGTGCTAGTATGGAGTCAGGGGCTGGATGAAGCGGAGAGCCCCGTTTGGAGTGAGGCTGCAAAGGGCATGCCAAGGGAAGTGTTCTGCTGTGCCAAGACTCGTGCTGCGCACGCTTTGTGGTTGGAGTGAGAAACAGCTTCCTTGGTGTTTTCTGCGAAACGCTTTAGCAGCCCGTTGGTGCTAGTATGGAGTCAGGGGCTGGATGAAGCGGAGAGCCCCGTTTGGAGTGAGGCTGCAAAGGGCATGCCAAGGGAAGTGTTCTGCTGTGCCAAGACTCGTGCTGCGCACGCTTTGTGGTTGGAGTGAGAAACAGGTTCCTTGGTGTTTTCTGCGAAACGCTTTAGCAGCCCGTTGGTGCTAGTATGGAGTCAGGGGCTGGATGAAGCGGAGAGCCCCGTTTGGAGTGAGGCTGCAAAGGGCATGCCAGGGGAAGTGTTCTGCTGTGCCAAGACTCGTGCTGTGCACGCTTTGTGGTTGGAGTGAGAAACAGGTTCCTTGATGTTTTCTGCGAAACACTTAGCAGCCCGTTGGTGCTAGTATGGAGTCAGGGGCTGGATGAAGCGGAGAGCCCTGTTTGGAGTGAGGCTGCAAAGGGCATGCCAAGGGAAGTGTTCTGCTGTGCCAAGACTCGTGCTGCGCACGCTTTGTGGTTGGAGTGAGAAACAGGTTCCTTGGTGTTTTCTGCGAAACGCTTTAGCAGCCCGTTGGTGCTAGTATGGAGTCAGGGGCTGGATGAAGCGGAGAGCCCTGTTTGGAGTGAGGCTGCAAAGGGCATGCCAAGGGAAGTGTTCTGCTGTGCCAAGACTCGTGCTGCGCACGCTTTGTGGTTGGAGTGAGAAACAGGTTCCTGGGTGTTTTCTGCGAAACGCTTTAGCAGCCCGTTGGTGCTAATATGAAGTCAGGGGCTGGATGAAGCGGAGAGCCCCGTTTGGAGTGAGGCTGCAAAGGGCATGCCAAGGGAAGTGTTCTGCTGTGCCAAGACTCGTGCTGCGCACGCTTTGTGGTTGGAGTGAGAAACAGGTTCCTTGGTGTTTTCTGCGAAACGCTTTAGCAGCCCGTTGGTGCTAGTATGGAATCAGGGGATGGATGAAGCGGAGAGCCCCGTTTGGAGTGAGGCTGCAAAGGGCATGCCAAGGGAAGTGTTCTGCTGTGCCAAGACTCGTGCTGCGCACGCTTTGTGGTTGGAGTGAGAAACAGCATCCTTGGTGTTTTCTGCGAAACGCTTTAGCAGCCCGTTGGTGCTAGTATGGAGTCAGGGGATGGATGAAGCGGAGAGCCCCGTTTGGAGTGAGGCTGCAAAGGGCATGCCAAGGGAAGTGTTCTGCTGTGCCAAGACTCGTGCTGCGCACGCTTTGTGGTTGGTGTGAGAAACAGGTTCCTTGGTGTTTTCTGCGAAACGCTTTAGCAGCCCGTTGGTGCTAGTATGGAGTCAGGGGATGGATGAAGCGGAGAGCCCCGTTTGGAGTGAGGCTGCAAAGGGCATGCCAAGGGAAGTGTTCTGCTGTGCCAAGACTCGTGCTGCGCACACTTTGTGGTTGGAGTGAGAAACAGGTTC